>NW_027326917.1:0-26477 GCF_047675955.1 Chlorocebus sabaeus | reverse complement strand
TTTTACCACCTCAAACCGGACTCAAATCCGAGCAGACCAGCTCAAACATGTTTTGACCGTATTAGACCGGCTCAAACCAGTTTTGACTGGCTCAAACCGGACGAGACGGGATGAAACCGGTTTTTGACCGGCACAAACTGCACCAGACCGGCACAAACCGCTCTCAAACCGGACTCAAAACCGGACCAGACCGGCTCAAACCGGTTTTGACTGTCTCAAAACGGACTCAAACGGGTTTTGACCAGATCAAACCAGGCCAGACCGGCTCAAACCGGTTTTGACAGGCTCAAACCGGACTCAAACCGGACCAGACTGGCTCAAACTCGTTTTGAACGTCTCAAACCGAACGGACCAGACCGTCTCAAAACGGACTCAAACGTGTTTTGACCGGCTCCAACCGGATGAAACCGCACCAGACCGGCTCTTAGACTGGCTCAAACCGGTTTTTAAACCGTCTCATTACGGACCAGACCGGGTCTACCAGGTTTTGAACGGCTCAAACCAGACTCAAACTGGACCAGACCGGCTAAAACTGGATTGAACCGGCTCAAACGAGACCAGACTGCCTCAAGCCGTATCAATCCGGACCAGAACGGCTCAAACCAGTTTTGACCGGTTCAAACCAGAGTCTAAAGGGTTTTGACCAGATCAAATCAGGTCAGACCGGCTCAAACAGGTTTTGACTGGCTCAAACCGGACTCAAACCGGACCAGACCAGCTCAAACCTTTTTTGACTGGCTCAAACCGGACCCAAAACGGACCAGAACGGCTCAAACCGGTTTTGAACGGCTCAAAACTGGACTCAAACTGGACCAGATCGGCTCAAACCTGTATTGACTGGGTCAAACTCGACTCAAACTGGACCAAACCGGCTCAAACCGGTTTTGACCGGCTGAAACCGGAATCAAACCGCACGAGACCATCTCAAACCGGTTTTGAACTGCTCAAACCGGACTCAAACAGGAACAGACTGGCTAAAACCGGCTCAAGCCACACCCGACCGGCTCAAATCGGCTCAAAACCGGACCAGAACATCTCAAACCCGGTTTTCACCGGCTCAATCCGGGCTCATACGTGTTTTGACCGGATCAAACCAGGCCAGACTGGCTCAAAACGGACTCAAACCGGCCCAGACCGGTTCCAACCAGTTTTGACAGGCGCAAACCGGACCAGACCTGCTCAAAACGAACCAGACCAGCTGAAACCAGTTTTAACCGGCTCAAACCGTACTAAAACCGGACCAGACGGGCTCAAACCGGTTTTCCACCGGATCAAACCAGACCAGACCGTCTCAAACCGGTTCAAATCCGACCAGGCCGGCTCAAACCGGTTTTGACCGGCTCAAACCGACTCAAACCGCTTTTCACCAGATGAAACTGGACCAGACCGGTTCAAAACGGTTTTGACCTGCTCAAACCGGACTCAAACGGGACCAGATCGACTCAACCGGTTTTGACCTACTCAAATCTAATCAATCCGGACCAGACCGGCTCAAACGGGATCAATCCTCAGCAGACCGGCTCAAACCGGTGTTGACCGCTCAAACCGGTTTTGACCGGCTCAAACCCGACCAGACAGTCTCTAACCAGACCAGACCGGCTCAAACCAGCTCAAACCTGACCAGACCGGCTCAAACAGGTTTTGAACGGTTCAAACTGTTCCGGACCGACTCAAAGCGGTTTTGACCAGCTCAAACCGGATTCAAACGAGTTTTCACAAGATCAAACCAGGCCAGACTGGCTCAAACAGATTTTGACTCTCTCAAACCGGACTCAAACCAGACCAGACCGGCTCAAACCGGTTTTGACCGGCTCAGTCCGGACTCAAAACCGGACCAGACCGGCTCAAACATGTTTTGCCTGGCTCAAAAATGACTCAAACCGGAATAGACTGGCTGAAACCGGGTTGACCTGCTGAAACCGGACTCAAACCGGACTAGACCGGCTCAAACCGGTTTTTTGAATGACTCAAACCGGACTCAAACAGAAGGAGACCGGCTCAAACAGGAACAGACCGGCTCAAACCAGCTCACACCCGACCACACCGGCACAAACCGGCTCAAACAGGACCAGAACATCTCAAACCGGTTTTCACCGGCTCAAAACGGACTCATACACGTTTTGACGGGATCAAACCAGCCAGACCGGCTGAAACCGGTTTTGACTGGCTCAAACCGGACTCAAACCGGACCAGACCAGCTCAAACCTTTTTTGACTGGCTCAAACCGGACCCAAAACGGACCAGAACAGCTCAAACCCGTTTTGAACGGCTCAAACCGGACTCAAACTGGACCAGATCGGCTCAAACCTGTATTGACTGGGTCAAACTGGACTCAAACTGGACCAAACCGGCCTCAAACCGGTTTTAAACCGGCTGAAACCGGAATCAAACCGCACTAGACCATCTCAAACCGGTTTTGAACTGCTAAAACCGGACTCAAACAGGAACAGACCGGCTAAAACCGACTCAAGCCACACCAGACCAGCTCAAATCGGCTCAAAACCGTACCAGAACATCTCAAACCGGTTTTCACCGGCTCCATCCGGAATCATACGTGTTTTGACCAGATCAAACCAGGCCAGACCGGCTCAAACTGGTTTTGACCGGCTCAAACCGGAACGGACCAGACCGCCTCAAAACGGACTCAAACATGTTTTGACTGGCTCCAACCGCATGAAACCGCACCAGACCGGCTCTTAGACTGGCTCAAACCGGTTTTAACCGTCTCATTACGGACCAGACCGGGTCTACCAGGTTTTGAACGGCTCAAACCGGACTCAAACTGGTCCAGACTGGCTAAAACTGGTTGGAAACGGCTCAAAAGAGACCAGACTGCCTCAAGCCGTATCAAACCGGACCAGAACGGCTCAAACCAGTTTTGACCGGCTCAAACCAGAGTCTAACGGGTTTTGACCAGTTCAAACCAGGACAGACCGGCTCAAACAGGTTTTGACTGGCACAAACTGGACTCAAACCGGACCAGACCAGCTCAAACCTTTTTTGACTGGCTCAAACCGGACCCAAAACGGGCCAGACCTGCTCAAACCGGTTTTGAATGGCTCAAACCCGACTCAAACTGGACCAGATCGGCTCAAACCTGTATTGACGGGGTCAAACCGGACTCAAACTGGACCAAACCGGCTCAAACCAGTTTTGACCAGGTGAAACCGGAATCAAACCGGACTAGACCATCTCAAACCGGTTTTGAACTGCTCAAACCGGACTCAAACAGGAACAGATTGGCTAAAACCGGCTAAAGCCACCCCAGACCAGTTCAAACCGGCTCAAACTGGACCAGAACATCTCAAACCGGTTTTCACCGGCTCAATCCGGACTCATACGGGTTTTGACCGGATCAAACCAGGCCAGACCGGCTCAAACCGGACTCAAACTGGCACAGACCGGTTCCAACCAGTTTCGACAGGCTAAAACAGGACCACACCTGCTCAAAACGAACCAGACCAACTGAAACCAGTTTTAACCGGCTCAAACCGTATTAAACCGGACCAGACCGGCTCAAACCGGTTTTCACCGGATCAAACCAGACCAGACCGGCTCAAACCGGTTCAAACCCGACCAGACCAGCTCAAACCGGTTTTGCCCGGCTCAAACCGACTCAAACCGGTTTTGACCGGATGAAACTGGACCAGACCGGTTCAAAACGGTTTTGACCTGCTCAAACCGGACTCAAACGGGACCAGATCGACTCAACAGGTTTTGACCTACTCAAATTTAATCAATCCGGACCAGACCAGCACAAACGGGATCAATCCTCAGCAGACCGGCCCAAACCGGTGTTGACCGGCTCAAAACCAGACGAGACGGGCTCAAACCGGTTTTGACCGGCTCAAACCCGACCAGACCGTCTCTAACGGGCTCAAACCGGATGAGACGGGCTCAACAGGTTTTGACCGGCTGAAACCCGACCAGACCATCTCTAACCAGACCAGACCGGCTCAAACCAGCTCAAACCTGACCAGACCGGCTCAAACAGGTTTTGAACGGTTCAAACTGATTCGGACCAACTCAAACCGGTTTTGACCAGCTCAAACCGGATTCAAACGGGTTTTGACCAGATCAAACCAGGCCACACCGGCTCAAACCGATTTTGACCGTCTCAAACCGGACTCAAACCAGACCAGACCGGCTCAAACCGGTTTTGACCGGCTCAAACCGGACTCAAACCGGACCAGACCAGTTCCAATCGGTTTTGACAAGCTCAAAACCAGACCAGACTGGCTCAACCAGAACCATATCGGCTGAAACCGGTTTTGACCGTCTCAAACCGAACTAAAACGTGACGGGACCGGCTCAAACCGGATCAAATCAGGCCAGACCGGCTCAAACCGATTTTGACTGGCTCAAACCGGACTCCAACCGGACCAGACCGGCTCAAACCTGTTTTGACTGGCTCAAACCGGACTCAAACCAGGCCAGATTGGCTCAAACCGGTTTTGACCGGCTCAAACCAGACTCAAACCGGACCAGACCAGCTCAAACCTTTTTTTGACTGGCTCAAACCGGACCCAAAGCAGACCAGACCGTCTCAAACCGGTTTTGAACGGCTCAAATCGGACTCAAACTGGAATAGACCGGCTCAAACAGGAACAGACCGGCTCAAATCGGCTAAAACTAGACCAAAGCGGCTCAAACCGGCTCAACTGGACCAGAACATCACAGACCGGTTTTCACCGGCTCAAACCGGACTCATACGGGTTTTGACTGGATCAAACCAGGCCACACCGGCTCAAACCGGTTTTGACTGGCTGAAACCGGACTCACACAGGCCCAGACCGGTTCCAACCGGTTTTGACAGGCTCAAACCGGACCAGACCGGCTCAAACCGAACCGCACCGGCTGAAACCGGTTTTGACCGGCTCAAACCGGGCTAAAATCAGACCGACCGGCTCAAACCGGTTTTGAATGGCTCAAACCAGACCAGAACGGCTCAATCCGGATCAAACCCGACCAGACCGGCACAAACCGTCTCAAACCAGTTTTGACCGGATGAAACCGGACCAGACTGGCTCAAAACGGTTTTGACCTGCTCAACCAGGACTCAAAACCCCGACCAGATAGGCTCAAACCGGTTTTGAACAGCTCAAATCTAATCAAACCGGACCAGACCAGCTCAAACTGGATCAAACAGCAGCAGACCGGCTCAAACCGCTTTTGACCAGCTCAAACCGGACGAGACGGGCTCAAACCGGTTTTGACTGGCTCAAACCCAACCAGACCGACTCTAACCCGACCAGACCGGCTCAAACCAGCTAAAACATGACCAGACCAGCTCAAACCGGTTTTGAACGGTTCAAACCGAACCAGACCGACTCAAACCGGTTTTGACGGGCTGAAACCGGACTCAAACCGGACCAGACCGGCTCAAACCTATTTTGACCGTATTAGACCGGCTCAAACCGGTTTTGACCGTCGCAAACCGAACCAGACCGGATCAAACCGGTTTTGATCGGCTTAAACCGGATTCAAACTGGAACGGAACAGAACGGCTCAAACCGGACTGAAACCAGTTTTTACCGCCTCAAACCGGACTCAAATCGGAGCAGACCGGCTCAAACATGTTTTGACCGTATTAGACCAGCTCAAACCAGTTTTGATCGGCTCAAACCGGACGAGAAGGGCTAAAACCGGTTTTGACCGGCTCAAACTGCACCAGACCGGCACAAACCGGACTCAAACCGGACTCAAACCGGACCAGACCCGCTCAAACCGGTTTTGACCGGCTCAAAACGGACTCAAACGGGTTTTGACCAGATCAAACCAGGCCAGACCGGCTCAAACCGGTTTTGACCGGCTCAAACCGGACAAGATGGGCTCAAACCGGTTTTGACCGGCTCAAACTGCACCAGACCGGCACAAACTGGACTGAAACCGGACTCAAACCGGACCAGACCGGCTCAAACCGGTTTTGACCGGCTCAAAACGGACTCAAACGGGTTGACCAGATCAAACCAGGCCAGACCGGCTCAAACAGATTTTGACCGGCTGAAACCGGACTAAAACCGGACCAGACCGGCCCAAACCTTTTTTGATTGGCTCAAACCGGACTCAAACCAGACCAGACTGGCTCAAACCGGTTTTGACCGGCTCAAACCGGAACGAAACAGACCGCCTCTAAACGGACTCAAACATGTTTTCATCGGCTCCAACCAGATCAAACCGCACCAGACCGGCTCTTAGACTGGCTCAAACCGGTTTTAACTGTCTCATTACGGACCAGACCGGTTCTACCAGGTTTTGAACGGCTCAAAGCGGACTCAAACCGGACCAGACCGGGTAAAACTGGTTTGAACCGCTCAAACGAGACCAGACTGCCTCAAGCCATATGAAACCGGACCAGAACGGCTCAAACCAGTTTTGACCGGCTCAAACCAGTGTCTAACGGGTTTTGACCAGATCAAACCAGGCCAGACCGGCTCAAACCGGTTTTGACAGGCTCAAACCGGACTCAAACCGGACCAGACCAGCTCAAAACTTTTTTGACTGGCTCAAACAGGACCCAAACCGGACCAGAGCGGCTCAAACCGGATTTGAACGGCTCAAATCGGACTCAAACTGGAATAGACCGGCTCAAACAGGAACAGACCGGCTCAAACCGGCTAAAACTAGACCACACCGGCTCAAACCGGCTCAAACTGGACCAGAACATCACAGACCGGTTTTCAGCAGCTCTAACCGGACTCATACGGGTTTTTACTGGATCAAACCAGGCCAGACCGGCTCAAACCGGTTTTGACTGGCTGAAACTGGACTCAAACTGGCCAAGACCGGTTCCAACCGGTTTTGACAGGCTAAAACCGGACCAGACCGACTCAAACCGAACCGGGCCGGCTGAAACCGGTTTTGACCGGCTCAAACCGGACTAAAATCAGACCGGACCGGCTCAAACCGGTTTTGAACGACTCAAATCAGACCAGAACGGCTCAAACCGGATCAAACCTGAACAGACCGGCTCAAACCGTCTCAAACCAGTTTTGACCAGATGAAACTGGACCAGACTGGGTCAAAATGGTTTTGACCTGCTCAACAAGGACTCAAACCCGACCTGATAGGCTCAAACCAGTTTTGACCAGCTCAAATATAATCAAACCGGACCAGACCAGCTCAAACCGGATCAAAGAGCAGCAGACCGGCTCAAACCAGTTTTGACCAGCTCAAACCGGACGAGACGGGCTCAAACCCGTTTTGACCGGCTCAAACCCGACCAGACCGGCTCTAACCCGACCAGACCGGCTCAAACCAGCTAAAACCTGACCAGACCGGCTCAAACCGGTTTTGAACGGTTCAAACCGAACCAGACCGACTCAAACCGGTTTTGACGGGCTGAAACCAGCCTCAAACCGGACCAGACAGGCTCAAACCAATTTTGACCGTATTAGACCGGCTCAAACCGGTTTTGACCGTCTCAAACCGAACCAGACCAGCTCAAACCGGTTTTGATTGGCTTAAACCGGATTCAAACTGGAACGGAACAGACCGGCTCAAACCGGACTGAAACCGGTTTTTACCACCTCAAACCGGACTCAAATCCGAGCAGACCAGCTCAAACATGTTTTGACCGTATTAGACCGGCTCAAACCAGTTTTGACTGGCTCAAACCGGACGAGACGGGATGAAACCGGTTTTGACCGGCACAAACTGCACCAGACCGGCACAAACCGCTCTCAAACCGGACTCAAACCGGACCAGACCGGCTCAAACCGGTTTTGACTGTCTCAAAACGGACTCAAACGGGTTTTGACCAGATCAAACCAGGCCAGACCGGCTCAAACCGGTTTTGACAGGCTCAAACCTGACTCAAACCGGACCAGACTGGCTCAAACTCGTTTTGAACGTCTCAAACCGGAACGGACCAGACCGTCTCAAAACGGACTCAAACGTGTTTTGACCGGCTCCAACCGGATGAAACCGCACCAGACCGGCTCTTAGACTGGCTCAAACCGGTTTTAACCGTCTCATTACGGACAAGACCGGGTCTACCAGGTTTTGAACGGCTCAAACCAGACTCAAACTGGACCAGACCGGCTAAAACTGGATTGAACCGGCTCAAACGAGACCAGACTGCCTCAAGCCGTATCAATCCGGACCAGAACGGCTCAAACCAGTTTTGACCGGTTCAAACCAGAGTCTAAAGGGTTTTGACCAGATCAAATCAGGTCAGACCGGCTCAAACAGGTTTTGACTGGCTCAAACCGGACTCAAACCGGACCAGACCAGCTCAAACCTTTTTTGACTGGCTCAAACCGGACCCAAAACGGACCAGAACGGCTCAAACCGGTTTTGAACGGCTCAAACTGGACTCAAACTGGACCAGATCGGCTCAAACCTGTATTGACTGGGTCAAACTCGACTCAAACTGGACCAAACCGGCTCAAACCGGTTTTGACCGGCTGAAACCGGAATCAAACCGCACGAGACCATCTCAAACCGGTTTTGAACTGCTCAAACCGGACTCAAACAGGAACAGACTGGCTAAAACCGGCTCAAGCCACACCCGACCGGCTCAAATCGGCTCAAACCGGACCAGAACATCTCAAACCGGTTTTCACCGGCTCAATCCGGGCTCATACGTGTTTTGACCGGATCAAACCAGGCCAGACTGGCTCAAAACGGACTCAAACCGGCCCAGACCGGTTCCAACCAGTTTTGACAGGCGCAAACCGGACCAGACCTGCTCAAAACGAACCAGACCAGCTGAAACCAGTTTTAACCGGCTCAAACCGTACTAAAACCGGACCAGACGGGCTCAAACCGGTTTTCACCGGATCAAACCAGACCAGACCGTCTCAAACCGGTTCAAATCCGACCAGGCCGGCTCAAACCGGTTTTGACCGGCTCAAACCGACTCAAACCGCTTTTCACCAGATGAAACTGGACCAGACCGGTTCAAAACGGTTTTGACCTGCTCAAACCGGACTCAAACGGGACCAGATCGACTCAACCGGTTTTGACCTACTCAAATCTAATCAATCCGGACCAGACCGGCTCAAACGGGATCAATCCTCAGCAGACCGGCTCAAACCGGTGTTGACCGGCTCAAACCGGTTTTGACCGGCTCAAACCCGACCAGACAGTCTCTAACCAGACCAGACCGGCTCAAACCAGCTCAAACCTGACCAGACCGGCTCAAACAGGTTTTGAACGGTTCAAACTGTTCCGGACCGACTCAAAGCGGTTTTGACCAGCTCAAACCGGATTCAAACGAGTTTTCACAAGATCAAACCAGGCCAGACTGGCTCAAACAGATTTTGACTCTCTCAAACCGGACTCAAACCAGACCAGACCGGCTCAAACCGGTTTTGACCGGCTCAGTCCGGACTCAAACCGGACCAGACCGGCTCAAACATGTTTTGCCTGGCTCAAAAATGACTCAAACCGGAATAGACTGGCTGAAACCGGGTTGACCTGCTGAAACCGGACTCAAACTGGACTAGACCGGCTCAAACCGGTTTTGAATGACTCAAACCGGACTCAAACAGAAGGAGACCGGCTCAAACAGGAACAGACCGGCTCAAACCAGCTCACACCCGACCACACTGGCACAAACCGGCTCAAACAGGACCAGAACATCTCAAACCGGTTTTCACCGGCTCAAAACGGACTCATACACGTTTTGACGGGATCAAACCAGCCAGACCGGCTGAAACCGGTTTTGACTGGCTCAAACCGGACTCAAACCGGACCAGACCAGCTCAAACCTTTTTTGACTGGCTCAAACAGGACCCAAAACGGACCAGAACAGCTCAAAACCGTTTTGAACGGCTCAAACCGGACTCAAACTGGACCAGATCGGCTCAAACCTGTATTGACTGGGTCAAACTCGACTCAAACTGGACCAAACCGGCTCAAACCGGTTTTGACCGGCTGAAACCGGAATCAAACCGCACGAGACCATCTCAAACCGGTTTTGAACTGCTCAAACCGGACTCAAACAGGAACAGACTGGCTAAAACCGGCTCAAGCCACACCCGACCGGCTCAAATCGGCTCAAACCGGACCAGAACATCTCAAACCGGTTTTCACCGGCTCAATCCGGGCTCATACGTGTTTTGACCGGATCAAACCAGGCCAGACTGGCTCAAAACGGACTCAAACCGGCCCAGACCGGTTCCAACCAGTTTTGACAGGCGCAAACCGGACCAGACCTGCTCAAAACGAACCAGACCAGCTGAAACCAGTTTTAACCGGCTCAAACCGTACTAAAACCGGACCAGACGGGCTCAAACCGGTTTTCACCGGATCAAACCAGACCAGACCGTCTCAAACCGGTTCAAATCCGACCAGGCCGGCTCAAACCGGTTTTGACCGGCTCAAACCGACTCAAACCGCTTTTCACCAGATGAAACTGGACCAGACCGGTTCAAAACGGTTTTGACCTGCTCAAACCGGACTCAAACGGGACCAGATCGACTCAACCGGTTTTGACCTACTCAAATCTAATCAATCCGGACCAGACCGGCTCAAACGGGATCAATCCTCAGCAGACCGGCTCAAACCGGATGAGACGGGCTCAAACCGGTTTTGACCGGCTCAAACCCGACCAGACAGTCTCTAACCAGACCAGACCGGCTCAAACCAGCTCAAACCTGACCAGACCGGCTCAAACAGGTTTTGAACGGTTCAAACTGTTCCGGACCGACTCAAAGCGGTTTTGACAAGCTCAAACCGGATTCAAACGAGTTTTCACAAGATCAAACCAGGCCAGACTGGCTCAAACAGATTTTGACTCTCTCAAACCGGACTCAAACCAGACCAGACCGGCTCAAACCGGTTTTGACCAGCTCAGTCCGGACTCAAACCGGACCAGACCGGCTCAAACATGTTTTGCCTGGCTCAAAAATGACTCAAACCGGAATAGACTGGCTGAAACCGGGTTGACCTGCTGAAACCGGACTCAAACCGGACTAGACCGGCTCAAACCGGTTTTGAATGACTCAAACCGGACTCAAACAGAAGGAGACCGGCTCAAACAGGAACAGACCGGCTCAAACCAGCTCACACCCGACCACACCGGCACAAACCGGCTCAAACAGGACCAGAACATCTCAAACCGGTTTTCACCGGCTCAAAACGGACTCATACACGTTTTGACGGGATCAAACCAGCCAGACCGGCTGAAACCGGTTTTGACTGGCTCAAACCAGACTCAAACCGGACCAGACCAGCTCAAACCTTTTTTGACTGGCTCAAACCGGACCCAAAACGGACCAGAACAGCTCAAACCCGTTTTGAACGGCTCAAACCGGACTCAAACTGGACCAGATCGGCTCAAACCTGTATTGACTGGGTCAAACTGGACTCAAACTGGACCAAACCGGCTCAAACCGGTTTTAACCGGCTGAAACCGGAATCAAACCGCACTAGACCATCTCAAACCGGTTTTGAACTGCTAAAACCGGACTCAAACAGGAACAGACCGGCTAAAACCGACTCAAGCCACACCAGACCAGCTCAAATCGGCTCAAACCGTACCAGAACATCTCAAACCGGTTTTCACCGGCTCCATCCGGAATCATACGTGTTTTGACCAGATCAAACCAGGCCAGACCGGCTCAAACTGGTTTTGACCGGCTCAAACCGGAACGGACCAGACCGCCTCAAAACGGACTCAAACATGTTTTGACTGGCTCCAACCGCATGAAACCGCACCAGACCGGCTCTTAGACTGGCTCAAACCGGTTTTAACCGTCTCATTACGGACCAGACCGGGTCTACCAGGTTTTGAACGGCTCAAACCGGACTCAAACTGGTCCAGACTGGCTAAAACTGGTTGGAAACGGCTCAAAAGAGACCAGACTGCCTCAAGCCGTATCAAACCGGACCAGAACGGCTCAAACCAGTTTTGACCGGCTCAAACCAGAGTCTAACGGGTTTTGACCAGTTCAAACCAGGACAGACCGGCTCAAACAGGTTTTGACTGGCACAAACCGGACTCAAACCGGACCAGACCAGCTCAAACCTTTTTTGACTGGCTCAAACCGGACCCAAAACGGGCCAGACCTGCTCAAACCGGTTTTGAATGGCTCAAACCCGACTCAAACTGGACCAGATCGGCTCAAACCTGTATTGACGGGGTCAAACCGGACTCAAACTGGACCAAACCGGCTCAAACCAGTTTTGACCAGGTGAAACCGGAATCAAACCGGACTAGACCATCTCAAACCGGTTTTGAACTGCTCAAACCGGACTCAAACAGGAACAGATTGGCTAAAACCGGCTAAAGCCACCCCAGACCAGTTCAAACCGGCTCAAACTGGACCAGAACATCTCAAACCGGTTTTCACCGGCTCAATCCGGACTCATACGGGTTTTGACCGGATCAAACCAGGCCAGACCGGCTCAAACCGGACTCAAACTGGCACAGACCGGTTCCAACCAGTTTCGACAGGCTAAAACAGGACCACACCTGCTCAAAACGAACCAGACCAACTGAAACCAGTTTTAACCGGCTCAAACCGTATTAAACCGGACCAGACCGGCTCAAACCGGTTTTCACCGGATCAAACCAGACCAGACCGGCTCAAACCGGTTCAAACCCGACCAGACCGGCTCAAACCGGTTTTGCCCGGCTCAAACCGACTCAAACCGGTTTTGACCGGATGAAACTGGACCAGACCGGTTCAAAACGGTTTTGACCTGCTCAAACCGGACTCAAACGGGACCAGATCGACTCAACAGGTTTTGACCTACTCAAATTTAATCAATCCGGACCAGACCAGCACAAACGGGATCAATCCTCAGCAGACCGGCCCAAACCGGTGTTGACCGGCTCAAACCAGACGAGACGGGCTCAAACCGGTTTTGACCGGCTCAAACCCGACCAGACCGTCTCTAACGGGCTCAAACCGGATGAGACGGGCTCAACAGGTTTTGACCGGCTGAAACCCGACCAGACCATCTCTAACCAGACCAGACCGGCTCAAACCAGCTCAAACCTGACCAGACCGGCTCAAACAGGTTTTGAACGGTTCAAACTGATTCGGACCAACTCAAACCGGTTTTGACCGGCTCAAACCGGATTCAAACGGGTTTTGACCAGATCAAACCAGGCCACACCGGCTCAAACCGATTTTGACCGTCTCAAACCGGACTCAAACCAGACCAGACCGGCTCAAACCGGTTTTGACCGGCTCAAACCGGACTCAAACCGGACCAGACCAGTTCCAATCGGTTTTGACAAGCTCAAACCAGACCAGACTGGCTCAACCAGAACCATATCGGCTGAAACCGGTTTTGACCGTCTCAAACCGAACTAAAACGTGACGGGACCGGCTCAAACCGGATCAAATCAGGCCAGACCGGCTCAAACCGATTTTGACTGGCTCAAACCGGACTCCAACCGGACCAGACCGGCTCAAACCTGTTTTGACTGGCTCAAACCGGACTCAAACCAGGCCAGATTGGCTCAAACCGGTTTTGACCGGCTCAAACCAGACTCAAACCGGACCAGACCAGCTCAAACCTTTTTTGACTGGCTCAAACCGGACCCAAAGCAGACCAGACCGTCTCAAACCGGTTTTGAACGGCTCAAATCGGACTCAAACTGGAATAGACCGGCTCAAACAGGAACAGACCGGCTCAAACCGGCTAAAACTAGACCAAAGCGGCTCAAACCGGCTCAAACTGGACCAGAACATCACAGACCGGTTTTCACCGGCTCAAACCGGACTCATATGGGTTTTGACTGGATCAAACCAGGCCACACCGGCTCAAACCGGTTTTGACTGGCTGAAACCGGACTCACACAGGCCCAGACCGGTTCCAACCGGTTTTGACAGGCTCAAACCGGACCAGACCGGCTCAAACCGAACCGCACCGGCTGAAACCGGTTTTGACCGGCTCAAACCGGGCTAAAATCAGACCGGACCGGCTCAAACCGGTTTTGAATGGCTCAAACCAGACCAGAACGGCTCAATCCGGATCAAACCCGACCAGACCGGCACAAACCGTCTCAAACCAGTTTTGACCGGATGAAACCGGACCAGACTGGCTCAAAACGGTTTTGACCTGCTCAACCAGGACTCAAACCCGACCAGATAGGCTCAAACCGGTTTTGAACAGCTCAAATCTAATCAAACCGGACCAGACCAGCTCAAACTGGATCAAACAGCAGCAGACCGGCTCAAACCGCTTTTGACCAGCTCAAACCGGACGAGACGGGCTCAAACCGGTTTTGACTGGCTCAAACCCAACCAGACCGACTCTAACCCGACCAGACCGGCTCAAACCAGCTAAAACATGACCAGACCAGCTCAAACCGGTTTTGAACGGTTCAAACCGAACCAGACCGACTCAAACCGGTTTTGACGGGCTGAAACCGGACTCAAACCGGACCAGACCGGCTCAAACCTATTTTGACCGTATTAGACCGGCTCAAACCGGTTTTGACCGTCGCAAACCGAACCAGACCGGATCAAACCGGTTTTGATCGGCTTAAACCGGATTCAAACTGGAACGGAACAGAACGGCTCAAACCGGACTGAAACCAGTTTTTACCGCCTCAAACCGGACTCAAATCGGAGCAGACCGGCTCAAACATGTTTTGACCGTATTAGACCGGCTCAAACCAGTTTTGATCGGCTCAAACCGGACGAGAAGGGCTAAAACCGGTTTTGACCGGCTCAAACTGCACCAGACCGGCACAAACCGGACTCAAACCGGACTCAAACGGGACCAGACCCGCTCAAACCGGTTTTGACCGGCTCAAAACGGACTCAAACGGGTTTTGACCAGATCAAACCAGGCCAGACCGGCTCAAACCGGTTTTGACCGGCTCAAACCGGAAAGATGGGCTCAAACCGGTTTTGACCGGCTCAAACTGCACCAGACCGGCACAAACCGGACTGAAACCGGACTCAAACCGGACCAGACCGGCTCAAACCGGTTTTGACCGGCTCAAAACGGACTCAAACGGGTTATGACCAGATCAAACCAGGCCAGACCGGCTCAAACAGATTTTGACCGGCTGAAACCGGACTAAAATCGGACCAGACCGGCCCAAACCTTTTTTGATTGGCTCAAACCGGACTCAAACCAGACCAGACTGGCTCAAACCGGTTTTTGACCGGCTCAAACCGGAACGAAACAGACCGCCTCTAAACGGACTCAAACATGTTTTCATCGGCTCCAACCAGATCAAACCGCACCAGACCGGCTCTTAGACTGGCTCAAACCGGTTTTAACTGTCTCATTACGGACCAGACCGGTTTCTACCCAGGTTTTGAACGGCTCAAAGCGGACTCAAACCGGACCAGACCGGGTAAAACTGGTTTGAACCCGCTCAAACGAGACCAGACTGCCTCAAGCCATATGAAACCGGACCAGAACGGCTCAAACCAGTTTTGACCGGCTCAAACCAGTGTCTAACGGGTTTTGACCAGATCAAACCAGGCCAGACCGGCTCAAACCGGTTTTGACAGGCTCAAACCGGACTCAAACCGGACCAGACCAGCTCAAAACTTTTTTGACTGGCTCAAACAGGACCCAATCCGGACCAGAGCGGCTCAAACCGGATTTGAACGGCTCAAATCGGACTCAAACTGGAATAGACCGGCTCAAACAGGAACAGACCGGCTCAAACCGGCTAAAACTAGACCACACCGGCTCAAACCGGCTCAAACTGGACCAGAACATCACAGACCGGTTTTCAGCAGCTCTAACCGGACTCATACGGGTTTTTACTGGATCAAACCAGGCCAGACCGGCTCAAACCGGTTTTGACTGGCTGAAACTGGACTCAAACTGGCCAAGACCGGTTCCAACCGGTTTTGACAGGCTAAAACCGGACCAGACCGACTCAAACCGAACCGGGCCGGCTGAAACCGGTTTTGACCGGCTCAAACCGGACTAAAATCAGACCGGACCGGCTCAAACCGGTTTTGAACGACTCAAATCAGACCAGAACGGCTCAAACCGGATCAAACCCGAACAGACCGGCTCAAACCGTCTCAAACCAGTTTTGACCGGATGAAACTGGACCAGACTGGGTCAAAATGGTTTTGACCTGCTCAACAAGGACTCAAACCCGACCTGATAGGCTCAAACCAGTTTTGACCAGCTCAAATATAATCAAAACCGGACCAGACCAGCTCAAAACCGGATCAAAGAGCAGCAGACCCGGCTCAAACCAGTTTTGACCAGCTCAAACCGGACGAGACGGGCTCAAACCCGTTTTGACCGGCTCAAACCCGACCAGACCGGCTCTAACCCGACCAGACCGGCTCAAACCAGCTAAAACCTGACCAGACCGGCTCAAACCGGTTTTTGAACGGTTCAAACCGAACCAGACCGACTCAAACCGGTTTTGACGGGCTCAAACCAGCCTCAAACCGGACCAGACAGGCTCAAACCAATTTTGACCGTATTAGACCGGCTCAAAACCGGTTTTGACCGTCTCAAACCGAACCAGACCGGCTCAAACCGGTTTTGATTGGCTTAAACCGGATTCAAACTGGAACGGAACAGACCGGCTCAAACCGGACTGAAACCGGTTTTTACCACCTCAAACCGGACTCAAATCCGAGCAGACCAGCTCAAACATGTTTTGACCGTATTAGACCGGCTCAAACCAGTTTTGACTGGCTCAAACCGGACGAGACGGGATGAAACCGGTTTTGGAACCGGCACAAACTGCACCAGACCCGGCACAAACCGCTCTCAAACCGGACTCAAACCGGACCAGACTGGCTCAAACCGGTTTTGACTGTCTCAAAACGGACTCAAACGGGTTTTGACCAGATCAAACCAGGCCAGACCGGCTCAAAACCGGTTTTGACAGGCTCAAACCGGACTCAAACCGGACCAGACTGGCTCAAACTCGTTTTGAACGTCTCAAACCGGAACGGACCAGACCGTCTCAAAACGGACTCAAACGTGGTTTTGACCGGCTCCAACCGGATGAAACCGCACCAGACCGGCTCTTAGACTGGCTCAAACCGGTTTTAAACCGTCTCATTACGGACCAGACCGGGTCTACCAGGTTTTGAACGGCTCAAACCAGACTCAAACTGGACCAGACCGGCTAAAACTGGATTGAACCGGCTCAAACGAGACCAGACTGCCTCAAGCCGTATCAATCCGGACCAGAACGGCTCAAACCAGTTTTGACTGGTTCAAACCAGAGTCTAAAGGGTTTTGACCAGATCAAATCAGGTCAGACCGGCTCAAACAGGTTTTGACTGGCTCAAACCGGACTCAAACCGGACCAGACCAGCTCAAACCTTTTTTGACTGGCTCAAACCGGACCCAAAACGGACCAGAACGGCTCAAACCGGTTTTTGAACGGCTCAAACTGGACTCAAAACTGGACCAGATCGGCTCAAACCTGTATTGACTGGGTCAAACTCGACTCAAACTGGACCAAACCGGCTCAAACCGGTTTTGACCGGCTGAAACCGGAATCAAACCGCACGAGACCATCTCAAACCGGTTTTGAACTGCTCAAACCGGACTCAAACAGGAAACAGACTGGCTAAAACCGGCTCAAGCCACACCCGACCCGGCTCAAATCGGCTCAAACCGGACCAGAACATCTCAAACCGGTTTTCACCGGCTCAATCCGGGCTCATACGTGTTTTGACGGATCAAACCAGGCCAGACTGGCTCAAAACGGACTCAAAACCGGCCCAGACCGGTTCCAACCAGTTTTGACAGGCGCAAACCGGACCAGACCTGCTCAAAACGAACCAGACCAGCTGAAACCAGTTTTAACCGGCTCAAACCGTACTAAAACCGGACCAGACGGGCTCAAACCGGTTTTCACCGGATCAAACCAGACCAGACCATCTCAAAACCGGTTCAAATCCGACCAGGCCGGCTCAAACCGGTTTTGACCGGCTCAAACCGACTCAAACCGCTTTTCACCAGATGAAACTGGACCAGACCGGTTCAAAACGGTTTTGACCTGCTCAAACCGGACTCAAACGGGACCAGATCGACTCAACCGGTTTTGACCTACTCAAATCTAATCAATCCGGACCAGACCGGCTCAAACGGGATCAATCCTCAGCAGACCGGCTCAAACCGGATGAGACGGGCTCAAAACCGGTTTTGACCGGCTCAAACCCGACCAGACAGTCTCTAACCAGACCAGACCGGCTCAAACCAGCTCAAACCTGACCAGACCGGCTCAAACAGGTTTTGAACGGTTCAAACTGTTCCGGACCGACTCAAAGCGGTTTTGACCAGCTCAAACCGGATTCAAACGAGTTTTCACAAGATCAAACCAGGCCAGACTGGCTCAAACAGATTTTGACTCTCTCAAACCGGACTCAAACCAGACCAGACCGGCTCAAACCGGTTTTGACCGGCTCAGTCTGGACTCAAACCGGACCAGACCGGCTCAAACATGTTTTGCCTGGCTCAAAAATGACTCAAACCGGAATAGACTGGCTGAAACCGGGTTGACCTGCTGAAACCGGACTCAAACCGGACTAGACCGGCTCAAACCGGTTTTGAATGACTCAAACCGGACTCAAACAGAAGGAGACCGGCTCAAACAGGAACAGACCGGCTCAAACCAGCTCACACCCGACCACACCGGCACAAACCGGCTCAAACAGGACCAGAACATCTCAAACCGGTTTTCACCGGCTCAAAACGGACTCATACACGTTTTGACGGGATCAAACCAGCCAGACCGGCTGAAACCGGTTTTGACTGGCTCAAACCGGACTCAAACCGGACCAGACCAGCTCAAACCTTTTTTGACTGGCTCAAACCGGACCCAAAACGGACCAGAACAGCTCAAAACCCGTTTGAACGGCTCAAACCGGACTCAAACTGGACCAGATCGGCTCAAACCTGTATTGACTGGGTCAAACTGGACTCAAACTGGACCAAACCGGCTCAAACCGGTTTTAACCGGCTGAAACCGGAATCAAACCGCACTAGACTTGAACTGCTAAAACCGGACTCAAACAGGAACAGACCGGCTAAAACCGACTCAAGCCACACCAGACCAGCTCAAATCGGCTCAAACCGTACCAGAACATCTCAAACCGGTTTTCACCGGCTCCATCCGGAATCATACGTGTTTTGACCAGATCAAACCAGGCCAGACCGGCTCAAACCGGTTTTGACAGGCTCAAACCGGACTCAAACCGGACCAGACCAGCTCAAAACTTTTTTGACTGGCTCAAACAGGACCCAATCCGGACCAGAGCGGCTCAAACCGGATTTGAACGGCTCAAATCGGACTCAAACTGGAATAGACCGGCTCAAACAGGAACAGAGCCGGCTCAAACCGGCTCTAAAACTAGACCACACCGGCTCAAACCGGCTCAAACTGGACCAGAACATCACAGACCGGTTTTCAGCAGCTCTAACCGGACTCATACGGGTTTTTACTGGATCAAACCAGGCCAGACCGGCTCAAACCGGTTTTGACTGGCTGAAACTGGACTCAAACTGGCCAAGACCGGTTCCAACCGGTTTTGACAGGCTAAAACCGGACCCAGACCGACTCAAACCGAACCGGGCCGGCTGAAGAACCGGTTTTGACCGGCTCAAACCGGACTAAAATCAGACCGGACCGGCTCAAACCGGTTTTGAACGACTCAAATCAGACCAGAACGGCTCAAACCGGATCAAACCCGAACAGACCGGCTCAAACCGTCTCAAACCAGTTTTGACCGGATGAAACTGGACCAGACTGGGTCAAAATGGTTTTGACCTGCTCAACAAGGACTCAAACCCGACCTGATAGGCTCAAACCAGTTTTGACCAGCTCAAATATAATCAAACCGGACCAGACCAGCTCAAACCGGATCAAAGAGCAGCAGACCGGCTCAAACCAGTTTTGACCAGCTCAAACCGGACGAGACGGGCTCAAACCCGTTTTGACCGGCTCAAACCCGACCAGACCGGCTCTAACCCGACCAGACCGGCTCAAACCAGCTAAAACCTGACCAGACCGGCTCAAACCGGTTTTGAAACGGTTCAAACCGAACCAGACCGACTCAAACCGGTTTTGACGGGCTCAAACCAGCCTCAAACCGGACCAGACAGGCTCAAACCAATTTTGACCGTATTAGACCGGCTCAAACCGGTTTTTGACCGTCTCAAACCGAACCAGACCGGCTCAAACCGGTTTTGATTGGCTTAAACCGGATTCAAACTGGAACGGAACAGACCGGCTCAAACCGGACTGAAACCGGTTTTTACCACCTCAAACCGGACTCAAATCCGAGCAGACCAGCTCAAACATGTTTTGACCGTATTAGACCGGCTCAAACCAGTTTTGACTGGCTCAAACCGGACGAGACGGGATGAAACCGGTTTTTGACCGGCACAAACTGCACCAGACCGGCACAAACCGCTCTCAAACCGGACTCAAACCGGACCAGACTGGCTCAAACCGGTTTTTGACTGTCTCACAAAACGGACTCAAAACGGGTTTTGACCAGATCAAACCAGGCCAGACCGGCTCAAACCGGTTTTGACAGGCTCAAACCGGACTCAAACCGGACCAGACTGGCTCAAACTCGTTTTGAACGTCTCAAACCGGAACGGACCAGACCGTCTCAAAACGGACTCAAACGTGTTTTGACCGGCTCCAACCGGATGAAACCGCACCAGACCGGCTCTTAGACTGGCTCAAACCGGTTTTAACCGTCTCATTACGGACCAGACCGGGTCTACCAGGTTTTGAACGGCTCAAACCAGACTCAAACTGGACCAGACCGGCTAAAAACTGGATTGAACCGGCTCAAACGAGACCAGACTGCCTCAAGCCGTATCAATCCGGACCAGAACGGCTCAAACCAGTTTTGACCGGTTCAAACCAGAGTCTAAAGGGTTTTGACCAGATCAAATCAGGTCAGACCGGGCTCAAACAGGTTTTGACTGGCTCAAACCGGACTCAAACCGGACCAGACCAGCTCAAACCTTTTTTGACTGGCTCAAACCGGACCCAAAACGGACCAGAAGGGCTCAAACCGGTTTTTGAACGGCTCAAACTGGACTCAAACTGGACCAGATCGGCTCAAACCTGTATTGACTGGGTCAAACTCGACTCAAACTGGACCAAACCGGCTCAAACCGGTTTTGACCGGCTGAAACCGGAATCAAACCGCACGAGACCATCTCAAACCGGTTTTGAACTGCTCAAACCGGACTCAAACAGGAACAGACTGGCTCAAAACCGGCTCAAGCCACACCCGACGCGGCTCAAATCGGCTCAAACCGGACCCAGAACATCTCAAACCGGTTTTCACCGGCTCAATCCGGGCTCATACGTGTTTTGACCGGATCAAACCAGGCCAGACTGGCTCAAAACGGACTCAAACCGGCCCAGACCGGTTCCAACCAGTTTTGACAGGCGCAAACCGGACCAGACCTGCTCAAAACGAACCAGACCAGCTGAAACCAGTTTTAACCGGCTCAAACCGTACTAAAACCGGACCAGACGGGCTCAAACCGGTTTTCACCGGATCAAACCAGACCAGACCGTCTCAAACCGGTTCAAATCCGACCAGGCCGGCTCAAACCGGTTTTGACCGGCTCAAACCGACTCAAACCGCTTTTCACCAGATGAAACTGGACCAGACCGGTTCAAAACGGTTTTGACCTGCTCAAACCGGACTCAAACGGGACCAGATCGACTCAACCGGTTTTGACCTACTCAAATCTAATCAATCCGGACCAGACCGGCTCAAACGGGATCAATCCTCAGCAGACCGGCTCAAACCGGATGAGACGGGCTCAAACCGGTTTTGACCGGCTCAAACCCGACCAGACAGTCTCTAACCAGACCAGACCGGCTCAAACCAGCTCAAACCTGACCAGACCGGCTCAAACAGGTTTTGAACGGTTCAAACTGTTCCGGACCGACTCAAAGCGGTTTTTGACCAGCTCAAACCGGATTCAAACGAGTTTTCACAAGATCAAACCAGGCCAGACTGGCTCAAACAGATTTTGACTCTCTCAAACCGGACTCAAACCAGACCAGACCGGCTCAAACCGGTTTTGACCGGCTCAGTCTGGACTCAAACCGGACCAGACCGGCTCAAACATGTTTTGCCTGGCTCAAAAATGACTCAAACCGGAATAGACTGGCTGAAACCGGGTTGACCTGCTGAAACCGGACCTCAAACCGGACTAGACCGGCTCAAACCGGTTTTGAAAGACTCAAACCGGACTCAAACAGAAGGAGACCGGCTCAAACAGGAACAGACCGGCTCAAACCAGCTCACACCCGACCACACCGGCACAAAACCGGCTCAAACAGGACCAGAACATCTCAAACCGGTTTTCACCGGCTCAAAACGGACTCATACACGTTTTGACGGGATCAAACCAGCCAGACCGGCTGAAACCGGTTTTGACTGGCTCAAACCGGACTCAAACCGGACCAGACCAGCTCAAACCTTTCCAAAACGGACCAGAACAGCTCAAACCCGTTTTGAACGGCTCAAACCGGACTCAAACTGGACCAGATCGGCTCAAACCTGTATTGACTGGGTCAAACTGGACTCAAACTGGACCAAACCGGCTCAAACCGGTTTTAACCGGCTGAAACCGGAATCAAACCGCACTAGACCATCTCAAACCGGTTTTGAACTGCTAAAACCGGACTCAAACAGGAACAGACCGGCTAAAACCGACTCAAGCCACACCAGACCAGCTCAAATCGGCTCAAACCGTACCAGAACATCTCAAACCGGTTTTCACCGGCTCCATCCGGAATCATACGTGTTTTGACCAGATCAAACCAGGCCAGACCGGCTCAAACTGGTTTTGACCGGCTCAAACCGGAACGGACCAGACCGCCTCAAAACGGACTCAAACATGTTTTGACTGGCTCCAACCGCATGAAACCGCACCAGACCGGCTCTTAGACTGGCTCAAACCGGTTTTAACCGTCTCATTACGGACCAGACCGGGTCTACCAGGTTTTGAACGGCTCAAACCGGACTCAAACTGGTCCAGACTGGCTAAAACTGGTTGGAAACGGCTCAAAAGAGACCAGACTGCCTCAAGCCGTATCAAACCGGACCAGAACGGCTCAAACCAGTTTTGACCGGCTCAAACCAGAGTCTAACGGGTTTTGACCAGTTCAAACCAGGACAGACCGGCTCAAACAGGTTTTGACTGGCACAAACCGGACTCAAACCGGACCAGACCAGCTCAAACCTTTTTTGACTGGCTCAAACCGGACCCAAAACGGGCCAGACCTGCTCAAACCGGTTTTGAATGGCTCAAACCCGACTCAAACTGGACCAGATCGGCTCAAACCTGTATTGACGGGGTCAAACCGGACTCAAACTGGACCAAACCGGCTCAAACCAGTTTTGACCAGGTGAAACCGGAATCAAACCGGACTAGACCATCTCAAACCGGTTTTGAACTGCTCAAACCGGACTCAAACAGGAACAGATTGGCTAAAACCGGCTAAAGCCACCCCAGACCAGTTCAAACCGGCTCAAACTGGACCAGAACATCTCAAACCGGTTTTCACCGGCTCAATCCGGACTCATACGGGTTTTGACCGGATCAAACCAGGCCAGACCGGCTCAAACCGGACTCAAACTGGCACAGACCGGTTCCAACCAGTTTCGACAGGCTAAAACAGGACCACACCTGCTCAAAACGAACCAGACCAACTGAAACCAGTTTTAACCGGCTCAAACCGTATTAAACCGGACCAGACCGGCTCAAACCGGTTTTCACCGGATCAAACCAGACCAGACCGGCTCAAACCGGTTCAAACCCGACCAGACCGGCTCAAACCGGTTTTGCCCGGCTCAAACCGACTCAAACCGGTTTTGACCGGATGAAACTGGACCAGACCGGTTCAAAACGGTTTTGACCTGCTCAAACCGGACTCAAACGGGACCAGATCGACTCAACAGGTTTTGACCTACTCAAATTTAATCAATCTGGACCAGACCAGCACAAACGGGATCAATCCTCAGCAGACCGGCCCAAACCGGTGTTGACCGGCTCAAACCAGACGAGACGGGCTCAAACCGGTTTTGACCGGCTCAAACCCGACCAGACCGTCTCTAACGGGCTCAAACCGGATGAGACGGGCTCAACAGGTTTTGACCGGCTGAAACCCGACCAGACCATCTCTAACCAGACCAGACCGGCTCAAACCAGCTCAAACCTGACCAGACCGGCTCAAACAGGTTTTGAACGGTTCAAACTGATTCGGACCAACTCAAACCGGTTTTGACCGGCTCAAACCGGATTCAAACGGGTTTTGACCAGATCAAACCAGGCCACACCGGCTCAAACCGATTTTGACCGTCTCAAACCGGACTCAAACCAGACCAGACCGGCTCAAACCGGTTTTGACCGGCTCAAACCGGACTCAAACCGGACCAGACCAGTTCCAATCGGTTTTGACAAGCTCAAACCAGACCAGACTGGCTCAACCAGAACCATATCGGCTGAAACCGGTTTTGACCGTCTCAAACCGAACTAAAACGTGACGGGACCGGCTCAAACCGGATCAAATCAGGCCAGACCGGCTCAAACCGATTTTGACTGGCTCAAACCGGACTCCAACCGGACCAGACCGGCTCAAACCTGTTTTGACTGGCTCAAACCGGACTCAAACCAGGCCAGATTGGCTCAAACCGGTTTTGACCGGCTCAAACCAGACTCAAACCGGACCAGACCAGCTCAAACCTTTTTTGACTGGCTCAAACCGGACCCAAAGCAGACCAGACCGTCTCAAACCGGTTTTGAACGGCTCAAATCGGACTCAAACTGGAATAGACCGGCTCAAACAGGAACAGACCGGCTCAAACCGGCTAAAACTAGACCAAAGCGGCTCAACCGGCTCAAACTGGACCAGAACATCACAGACCGGTTTTCACCGGCTCAAACCGGACTCATACGGGTTTTGACTGGATCAAACCAGGCCACACCGGCTCAAACCGGTTTTGACTGGCTGAAACCGGACTCACACAGGCCCAGACCGGTTCCAACCGGTTTT
The DNA here is from genome assembly GCF_047675955.1 of Chlorocebus sabaeus. Taxonomy (NCBI): domain Eukaryota; kingdom Metazoa; phylum Chordata; class Mammalia; order Primates; family Cercopithecidae; genus Chlorocebus; species Chlorocebus sabaeus. Next base: position 1,513 of record NW_027326917.1, on the reverse strand, counting down.
GACAGGCTCAAACCGGACCAGACCGGCTCAAACCGAACCGCACCGGCTGAAACCGGTTTTGACCGGCTCAAACCGGGCTAAAATCAGACCGGACCGGCTCAAACCGGTTTTGAATGGCTCAAACCAGACCAGAACGGCTCAATCCGGATCAAACCCGACCAGACCGGCACAAACCGTCTCAAACCAGTTTTGACCGGATGAAACCGGACCAGACTGGCTCAAAACGGTTTTGACCTGCTCAACCAGGACTCAAACCCGACCAGATAGGCTCAAACCGGTTTTGAACAGCTCAAATCTAATCAAACCGGACCAGACCAGCTCAAACTGGATCAAACAGCAGCAGACCGGCTCAAACCGCTTTTGACCAGCTCAAACCGGACGAGACGGGCTCAAACCGGTTTTGACTGGCTCAAACCCAACCAGACCGACTCTAACCCGACCAGACCGGCTCAAACCAGCTAAAACATGACCAGACCAGCTCAAACCGGTTTTGAACGGTTCAAACCGAACCAGACCGACTCAAACCGGTTTTGACGGGCTGAAACCGGACTCAAACCGGACCAGACCGGCTCAAACCTATTTTGACCGTATTAGACCGGCTCAAACCGGTTTTGACCGTCGCAAACCGAACCAGACCGGATCAAACCGGTTTTGATCGGCTTAAACCGGATTCAAACTGGAACGGAACAGAACGGCTCAAACCGGACTGAAACCAGTTTTTACCGCCTCAAACCGGACTCAAATCGGAGCAGACCGGCTCAAACATGTTTTGACCGTATTAGACCGGCTCAAACCAGTTTTGATCGGCTCAAACCGGACGAGAAGGGCTAAAACCGGTTTTGACCGGCTCAAACTGCACCAGACCGGCACAAACCGGACTCAAACCGGACTCAAACGGGACCAGACCCGCTCAAACCGGTTTTGACCGGCTCAAAACGGACTCAAACGGGTTTTGACCAGATCAAACCAGGCCAGACCGGCTCAAACCGGTTTTGACCGGCTCAAACCGGAAAGATGGGCTCAAACCGGTTTTGACCGGCTCAAACTCTGCACCAGACCGGCACAAACCGGACTGAAACCGGACTCAAACCGGACCAGACCGGCTCAAACCGGTTTTGACCGGCTCAAAACGGACTCAAACGGGTTATGACCAGATCAAACCAGGCCAGACCGGCTCAAACAGATTTTGACCGGCTGAAACCGGACTAAAATCGGACCAGACCGGCCCAAACCTTTTTTGATTGGCTCAAACCGGACTCAAACCAGACCAGACTGGCTCAAACCGGTTTTGACCGGCTCAAACCGGAACGAAACAGACCGCCTCTAAACGGACTCAAACATGTTTTCATCGGCTCCAACCAGATCAAACCGCACCAGACCGGCTCTTAGACTGGCTCAAACCGGTTTTAACTGTCTCATTACGGACCAGACCGGTTCTACCAGGTTTTGAACGGCTCAAAGCGGACTCAAACCGGACCAGACCGGGTAAAACTGGTTTGAACCCGCTCAAACG
>NW_027326916.1:0-26507 GCF_047675955.1 Chlorocebus sabaeus | reverse complement strand
CGTAATATTCCCGGAAGACACCTATGCTATTAGTCCGAATATGGCACTGAGGGTACAGCTCTTCTGAGATATTGTTCCTAGTATACGGAGGGGGAGAGGATGATAACAATTCGCAGGCTGCGTGCTCCCGCCCAGTGATATTGTAATTACTATCCTGGGAGGGAGAGGATGATACTGCACTCTGTACAGCAGAAGGCGTACACCCAGTCTGGGATATTGTTTCTAATATTCACGGAGGGGACAGGCTGATATTACTCGCAATGTGGCACAGGGTGGAAATTCACCCAGTTATTAATCTCAGTATCACACACACTGTACAACGCCATGGGATACTCTTCCAACTGTCCCCGCGACGGGGCCCCGAGCCGCCACACCCGGCCCGGCCCCCTGGCTTCTGGGAGCCCCATCGCCGGGGGTGCAGGCACGCCCCGCGATCGGGCTCCCAGCCGCCACCCCGGCCCGCCCCCCTGGCTTCTGGGAGCCCCATCGCCGGGGGTGCAGGCACGTCCCCCGATCGGGCTCCCAGCCGCCACCCCCGGCCCGCCCCCCTGGCTTCTGGGAGCCCCATCGCCGGGGGTGCAGGCACGTCCCCCGATCGGGCTCCCCAGCCGCCACCCCCGGCCCGCCCCCCTGGCTTCTGGGAGCCCCATCGCCGGGGGTGCAGGCACCCCCCCGCGATCGGGCTCCCAGCCGCCACCCCGGCCCGCCCCCTGGCTTCTGGGAGCCCCATCGCCGGGGGTGCAGGCACCCCCCGCGATCGGGGCTCCCAGCCGCCACCCCCGGCCCGCCCCCCTGGCTTCTGGGAGCCCCATCGCCGGGGGTGCAGGCAACCCCCCGCGATCGGGCTCCCAGCCGCCACCCCCCGGCCCGCCCCCCTGGCTTCTGGGAGCCCCATCGCCGGGGGTGCAGGCACCCCCCCGCGATCGGGCTCCCAGCCGCCACCCCCGGCCCGCCCCCCTGGCTTCTGGGAGCCCCATCGCCGGGGGTGCAGGCACCCCCCGCGATCGGGCTCCCAGCCGCCACCCCCGGCCCGCCCCCCTGGCTTCTGGGAGCCCCATCGCCGGGGGTGCAGGCACCCCCCGCGATCGGGCTCCCAGCCGCCACCCCCGGCCCGCCCCCCTGGCTTCTGGGAGCCCCATCGCCGGGGGTGCAGGCACCCCCCCGCGATCGGGCTCCCAGCCGCCACCCCCGGGCCCGCCCCCCTGGCTTCTGGGAGCCCCATCGCCGGGGGTGCAGGCACCCCCCGCGATCGGCCTCCCAGCCGCCACCCCCGGGCCCCGCCCCCCTGGCTTCTGGGAGCCCCATCGCCGGGGGTGCAGGCACCCCCCGCGATCGGGCTCCCAGCCGCCACCCCCGGCCCGCCCCCCTGGCTTCTGGGAGCCCCATCGCCGGGGGTGCAGGCACCCCCCGCGATCGGGCTCCCAGCCGCCACCCCCGGCCCGCCCCCCTGGCTTCTGGGAGCCCCATCGCCGGGGGTGCAGGCACCCCCCGCGATCGGGCTCCCAGCCGCCACCCCCGGCCCGCCCCCCTGGCTTCTGGGAGCCCCATCGCCGGGGGTGCAGGCACCCCCCGCGATCGGGCTCCCAGCCGCCACCCCCCGGCCCGCCCCCCTGGCTTCTGGGAGCCCCATCGCCGGGGGTGCAGGCACCCCCCGCGATCGGGCTCCCAGCCGCCACCCCCGGCCCGCCCCCCTGGCTTCTGGGAGCCCCATCGCCGGGGGTGCAGGCACCCCCCCGCGATCGGGCTCCCAGCCGCCACCCCCGGCCCGCCCCCCTGGCTTCTGGGAGCCCCATCGCCGGGGGTGCAGGCACCCCCCCGCGATCGGGCTCCCAGCCGCCACCCCCGGCCCGCCCCCCTGGCTTCTGGGAGCCCCATCGCCGGGGGTGCAGGCACCCCCCGCGATCGGGCTCCCAGCCGCCACCCCCGGCCCGCCCCCCTGGCTTCTGGGAGCCCCATCGCCGGGGGTGCAGGCACCCCCCGCGATCGGGCTCCCAGCCGCCACCCCCGGCCCCGCCCCCCTGGCTTCTGGGAGCCCCCATCGCCGGGGGTGCAGGCACCCCCCGCGATCGGGCTCCCAGCCGCCACCCCCGGCCCGCCCCCCTGGCTTCTGGGAGCCCCATCGCCGGGGGTGCAGGCACCCCCCGCGATCGGGCTCCCAGCCGCCACCCCCGGCCCGCCCCCCTGGCTTCTGGGAGCCCCATCGCCGGGGGTGCAGGCACCCCCCGCGATCGGGCTCCCAGCCGCCACCCCCGGCCCGCCCCCCTGGCTTCTGGGAGCCCCATCGCCGGGGGTGCAGGCACCCCCCGCGATCGGGCTCCCAGCCGCCACCCCCGGCCCGCCCCCCTGGCTTCTGGGAGCCCCATCGCCGGGGGTGCAGGCACCCCCCGCGATCGGGCTCCCAGCCGCCACCCCCCGGCCCGCCCCCCTGGCTTCTGGGAGCCCCATCGCCGGGGGTGCAGGCACCCCCCGCGATCGGGCTCCCAGCCGCCACCCCCGGCCCGCCCCCCTGGCTTCTGGGAGCCCCATCGCCGGGGGTGCAGGCACCCCCCCGCGATCGGGCTCCCAGCCGCCACCCCCGGCCCGCCCCCCTGGCTTCTGGGAGCCCCATCGCCGGGGGTGCAGGCACCCCCCGCGATCGGGCTCCCAGCCGCCACCCCCCGGCCCGCCCCCCTGGCTTCTGGGAGCCCCATCGCCGGGGGGTGCAGGCACCCCCCGCGATCGGGCTCCCAGCCGCCACCCCCGGCCCGCCCCCCTGGCTTCTGGGAGCCCCATCGCCGGGGGTGCAGGCACCCCCCGCGATCGGGCTCCCAGCCGCCACCCCCGGCCCGCCCCCCTGGCTTCTGGGAGCCCCATCGCCGGGGGTGCAGGCACCCCCCGCGATCGGGCTCCCAGCCGCCACCCCCGGCCCGCCCCCCTGGCTTCTGGGAGCCCCATCGCCGGGGGTGCAGGCACCCCCCGCGATCGGGCTCCCAGCCGCCACCCCCGGCCCGCCCCCCTGGCTTCTGGGAGCCCCATCGCCGGGGGTGCAGGCACCCCCCGCGATCGGGCTCCCAGCCGCCACCCCCGGCCCGCCCCCCTGGCTTCTGGGAGCCCCATCGCCGGGGGTGCAGGCACCCCCCGCGATCGGGCTCCCAGCCGCCACCCCCGGCCCGCCCCCCTGGCTTCTGGGAGCCCCATCGCCGGGGGTGCAGGCACCCCCCGCGATCGGGCTCCCAGCCGCCACCCCCGGCCCGCCCCCCTGGCTTCTGGGAGCCCCATCGCCGGGGGTGCAGGCACCCCCCGCGATCGGGCTCCCAGCCGCCACCCCCGGCCCGCCCCCCCTGGCTTCTGGGAGCCCCATCGCCGGGGGTGCAGGCACCCCCCGCGATCGGGCTCCCAGCCGCCACCCCCGGGCCCGCCCCCCTGGCTTCTGGGAGCCCCATCGCCGGGGGTGCAGGCACCCCCCGCGATCGGGCTCCCAGCCGCCACCCCCGGCCCGCCCCCCTGGCTTCTGGGAGCCCCATCGCCGGGGGTGCAGGCACCCCCCGCGATCGGGCTCCCAGCCGCCACCCCCGGCCCGCCCCCCCTGGCTTCTGGGAGCCCCATCGCCGGGGGTGCAGGCAACCCCCCGCGATCGGGCTCCCAGCCGCCACCCCCGGCCCGCCCCCCTGGCTTCTGGGAGCCCCATCGCCGGGGGTGCAGGCACCCCCCGCGATCGGGCTCCCAGCCGCCACCCCCGGCCCGCCCCCCTGGCTTCTGGGAGCCCCATCGCCGGGGGTGCAGGCACCCCCCGCGATCGGGCTCCCAGCCGCCACCCCCCGGCCCGCCCCCCTGGCTTCTGGGAGCCCCATCGCCGGGGGTGCAGGCACCCCCCCGCGATCGGGCTCCCAGCCGCCACCCCCGGCCCGCCCCCCTGGCTTCTGGGAGCCCCATCGCCGGGGGTGCAGGCACCCCCCGCGATCGGGCCTCCCAGCCGCCACCCCCGGCCCGCCCCCCCTGGCTTCTGGGAGCCCCATCGCCGGGGGTGCAGGCACCCCCCGCGATCGGGCTCCCAGCCGCCACCCCCGGCCCGCCCCCCCTGGCTTCTGGGAGCCCCATCGCCGGGGGTGCAGGCACCCCCCGCGATCGGGCTCCCAGCCGCCACCCCCGGCCCGCCCCCCTGGCTTCTGGAGCCCCATCGCCGGGGGTGCAGGCACCCCCCGCGATCGGGCTCCCAGCCGCCACCCCCGGCCCGCCCCCCTGGCTTCTGGGAGCCCCATCGCCGGGGGTGCAGGCACCCCCCGCGATCGGGCTCCCAGCCGCCACCCCCGGCCCGCCCCCCTGGCTTCTGGGAGCCCCCATCGCCGGGGGTGCAGGGCACCCCCCGCGATCGGGCTCCCAGCCGCCACCCCCGGCCCGCCCCCCTGGCTTCTGGGGAGCCCCATCGCCGGGGGTGCAGGCACCCCCCGCGATCGGGCTCCCAGCCGCCACCCCCGGCCCGCCCCCCTGGCTTCTGGGAGCCCCATCGCCGGGGGTGCAGGCACCCCCCGCGATCGGGCTCCCAGCCGCCACCCCCGGCCCGCCCCCCTGGCTTCTGGGAGCCCCATCGCCGGGGGTGCAGGCACCCCCCGCGATCGGGCTCCCAGCCGCCACCCCCGGCCCGCCCCCCTGGCTTCTGGGAGCCCCATCGCCGGGGGTGCAGGCACCCCCCGCGATCGGGCTCCCAGCCGCCACCCCCGGCCCGCCCCCCTGGCTTCTGGGAGCCCCATCGCCGGGGGTGCAGGCACCCCCCCGCGATCGGGCTCCCAGCCGCCACCCCCGGCCCGCCCCCCTGGCTTCTGGGAGCCCCATCGCCGGGGGTGCAGGCACCCCCCGCGATCGGGCTCCCAGCCGCCACCCCCGGCCCGCCCCCCTGGCTTCTGGGAGCCCCATCGCCGGGGGTGCAGGCACCCCCCCGCGATCGGGCTCCCAGCCGCCACCCCCGGCCCGCCCCCCTGGCTTCTGGGACCCTTGTGGACTCACAGCCTCTTTCTGATATTTTGAGTAATATCATCTCCCCATCTGAAAATTTTCAACTCTTCTCAGACAATTGTACACCCCCAGTGTGCACACCCTCAGAGGGAGTAACCCCCTCTGTATTAGTAGTCATGTCAGCCTCTTCCTCCCTGAATATTCAGAACAGTATCTCACAGGTGTTGCTACTTCCGGTGATACTGATTGTCATTTCCTCCTCTCCCAAGCAGAAGTTTGAAAACACTATCACGGGGGGTGTACACCATCTGTGATATAGAAATTAACATCGTCCTCTCCCCGGTGGATATCAGGAAGAAGTCTATTAATCATTAATATTAATAATTATATTAATAATAATTATTATTATTGATACTAATGATCACAATAAAGAGAGTAAAAATTAATACTGGCTTAAAATGGTATCGATTTGTAATAATAATTATTAATAATATCACTATTAATAATAATATTATGATATTAGCTATTAATGTGACTTAAATCAATACCCAGAGGACGCTGGGAATCAAATAATAGTTAGTATTAGGAACTAATAATATTATTGCATGACATTAATATTAATAATTAATTGAAAACATGCGTAATCATGTGTTTAAAATCATTATCCATCATTAATAATGGTATCCTATGAATTTTTAGTATCATTGATAATTATTAAAATCGATCATTGATGATTAATAATCATATTATTATTCCTAATACCACAGGAAGTGTAAACCTACTTGTGATGCTGTTCTTCATATCCAGGGACGGAAAGCAGGACTTTAGTTTTAATATCGCAGTAGGTGTACACTCACCGCGTGACACTGATCCTAATATAAAGGAGGGTAGAGTATCACATGACTCCAAACATAACAATGAATGGATAGCTACCCGGTAATATTACTCGTAATATTCCCGGAAGACACCTATGCTATTAGTCCGAATATGGCACTGAGGGTACAGCTCTTCTGAGATATTGTTCCTAGTATACGGAGGGGGAGAGGATGATAACAATTCGCAGGCTGCGTGCTCCCGCCCAGTGATATTGTAATTACTATCCTGGGAGGGAGAGGATGATACTGCACTCTGTACAGCAGAAGGCGTACACCCAGTCTGGGATATTGTTTCTAATATTCACGGAAGGGACAGGCTGATATTACTCGCAATGTGGCACAGGGTGGAAATTCACCCAGTTATTAATCTCAGTATCACACACACTGTACAACGCCATGGGATACTCTTCCAACTGTCCCCGCGACGGGGCCCCGAGCCGCCACAACCCGGCCCGGCCCCCTGGCTTCTGGGAGCCCCATCGCCGGGGGTGCAGGCACGCCCCGCGATCGGGCTCCCAGCCGCCACCCCGGCCCGCCCCCCTGGCTTCTGGGAGCCCCATCGCCGGGGGTGCAGGCACGTCCCCCGATCGGGCTCCCAGCCGCCACCCCCGGCCCGCCCCCCTGGCTTCTGGAGCCCCATCGCCGGGGGTGCAGGCACGTCCCCCGATCGGGCTCCCAGCCGCCACCCCCGGCCCGCCCCCCTGGCTTCTGGGAGCCCCATCGCCGGGGGTGCAGGCACCCCCCCGCGATCGGGCTCCCAGCCGCCACCCCCGGCCCGCCCCCCTGGCTTCTGGGAGCCCCATCGCCGGGGGTGCAGGCACGTCCCCCGATCGGGCTCCCAGCCGCCACCCCCGGCCCGCCCCCCTGGCTTCTGGGAGCCCCATCGCCGGGGTGGCAGGCACCCCCCGCGATCGGGCTCCCAGCCGCCACCCCCGGCCCGCCCCCCTGGCTTCTGGGAGCCCCATCGCCGGGGGTGCAGGCACCCCCCGCGATCGGGCTCCCAGCCGCCACCCCCGGCCCGCCCCCCTGGCTTCTGGGAGCCCCATCGCCGGGGGTGCAGGCACCCCCCGCGATCGGGCTCCCAGCCGCCACCCCCCGGCCCGCCCCCCTGGCTTCTGGGAGCCCCATCGCCGGGGGTGCAGGCACCCCCCGCGATCGGGCTCCCAGCCGCCACCCCCGGCCCGCCCCCCTGGCTTCTGGGAGCCCCATCGCCGGGGGTGCAGGCACCCCCCGCGATCGGGCTCCCAGCCGCCACCCCCGGCCCGCCCCCCTGGCTTCTGGGAGCCCCATCGCCGGGGGTGCAGGCACCCCCCCGCGATCGGGCTCCCAGCCGCCACCCCCGGCCCGCCCCCCCTGGCTTCTGGGAGCCCCATCGCCGGGGGTGCAGGCACCCCCCGCGATCGGGCTCCCAGCCGCCACCCCCGGCCCGCCCCCCTGGCTTCTGGGAGCCCCATCGCCGGGGGTGCAGGCACCCCCCGCGATCGGGCTCCCAGCCGCCACCCCCGGCCCGCCCCCCCTGGCTTCTGGGAGGCCCCATCGCCGGGGGTGCAGGCACCCCCCGCGATCGGGCTCCCAGCCGCCACCCCCGGCCCGCCCCCCCTGGCTTCTGGGAGCCCCATCGCCGGGGGTGCAGGCACCCCCCGCGATCGGGCTCCCAGCCGCCACCCCCGGCCCGCCCCCCTGGCTTCTGGGAGCCCCATCGCCGGGGGTGCAGGCACCCCCCCGCGATCGGGCTCCCAGCCGCCACCCCCGGCCCGCCCCCCCTGGCTTCTGGGAGCCCCATCGCCGGGGGTGCAGGCACCCCCCGCGATCGGGCTCCCAGCCGCCACCCCCGGCCCGCCCCCCTGGCTTCTGGGAGCCCCATCGCCGGGGGTGCAGGCACCCCCCCGCGATCGGGCTCCCAGCCGCCACCCCCGGCCCGCCCCCCTGGCTTCTGGGAGCCCCATCGCCGGGGGTGCAGGCACCCCCCGCGATCGGGCTCCCAGCCGCCACCCCCGGCCCGCCCCCCTGGCTTCTGGGAGCCCCATCGCCGGGGGTGCAGGCACCCCCCGCGATCGGGCTCCCAGCCGCCACCCCCGGCCCGCCCCCCTGGCTTCTGGGAGCCCCATCGCCGGGGGTGCAGGCACCCCCCGCGATCGGGCTCCCAGCCGCCACCCCCGGCCCGCCCCCCTGGCTTCTGGGAGCCCCATCGCCGGGGGTGCAGGCACCCCCCGCGATCGGGCTCCCAGCCGCCACCCCCGGCCCGCCCCCCTGGCTTCTGGGAGCCCCATCGCCGGGGGTGCAGGCACCCCCCCGCGATCGGGCTCCCAGCCGCCACCCCCGGCCCGCCCCCCTGGCTTCTGGGAGCCCCATCGCCGGGGGTGCAGGCACCCCCCCGCGATCGGGCTCCCAGCCGCCACCCCCGGCCCGCCCCCCTGGCTTCTGGGAGCCCCATCGCCGGGGGTGCAGGCACCCCCCGCGATCGGGCTCCCAGCCGCCACCCCCGGCCCGCCCCCCTGGCTTCTGGGAGCCCCATCGCCGGGGGTGCAGGCACCCCCCGCGATCGGGCTCCCAGCCGCCACCCCCGGCCCGCCCCCCTGGCTTCTGGGACCCTTGTGGACTCACAGCCTCTTTCTGATATTTTGAGTAATATCATCTCCCCATCTGAAAATTTTCAACTCTTCTCAGACAATTGTACACCCCCAGTGTGCACACCCTCAGAGGGAGTAACCCCCTCTGTATTAGTAGTCATGTCAGCCTCTTCCTCCCTGAATATTCAGAACAGTATCTCACAGGTGTTGCTACTTCCGGTGATACTGATTGTCATTTCCTCCTCTCCCAAGCAGAAGTTTGAAACACTATCACGGGGGGTGTACACCATCTGTGATATAGAAATTAACATCGTCCTCTCCCCGGTGGATATCAGGAAGAAGTCTATTAATCATTAATATTAATAATTATATTAATAATAATTATTATTATTGATACTAATGATCACAATAAAGAGAGTAAAAATTAATACTGGCTTAAAATGGTATCGATTTGTAATAATAATTATTAATAATATCACTATTAATAATAATATTATGATATTAGCTATTAATGTGACTTAAATCAATACCCAGAGACGCTGGGAATCAAATAATAGTTAGTATTAGGAACTAATAATATTATTGCATGACATTAATATTAATAATTAATTGAAAAACATGCGTAATCATGTGTTTAAAATCATTATCCATCATTAATAATGGTATCCTATGAATTTTTAGTATCATTGATAATTATTAAAATCGATCATTGATGATTAATAATCATATTATTATTCCTAATACCACAGGAAGTGTAAACCTACTTGTGATGCTGTTCTTCATATCCAGGGACGGAAAGCAGGACTTTAGTTTTAATATCGCAGTAGGTGTACACTCACCGCGTGGACACTGATCCTAATATAAAGGAGGGGAGAGTATCACATGACTCCAAAACATAACAATGAATGGATAGCTACCCGGTAATATTACTCGTAATATTCCCGGAAGACACCTATGCTATTAGTCCGAATATGGCACTGAGGGTACAGCTCTTCTGAGATATTGTTCCTAGTATACTGAGGGGGAGAGGATGATAACAATTCGCAGGCTGCGTGCTCCCGCCCAGTGATATTGTAATTACTATCCTGGGAGGGAGAGGATGATACTGCACTCTGTACAGCAGAAGGCGTACACCCAGTCTGGGATATTGTTTCTAATATTCACGGAGGGGACAGGCTGATATTACTCGCAATGTGGCACAGGGTGGAAATTCACCCAGTTATTAATCTCAGTATCACACACACTGTACAACGCCATGGGATACTCTTCCAACTGTCCCAGCGACCGGGCCCCGAGCCGCCAACACCCGGCCCGGCCCCCTGGCTTCTGGGAGCCCCATCGCCGGGGGTGCAGGCACGCCCCACGATCGGGCTCCCAGCCGCCACCCCGGCCCGCCCCCCTGGCTTCTGGGAGCCCCATCGCCGGGGGTGCAGGCACGTCCCCCGATCGGGCTCCCAGCCGCCACCCCCGGCCCGCCCCCCTGGCTTCTGGGAGCCCCATCGCCGGGGGTGCAGGCACGTCCCCCGATCGGGCTCCCAGCCGCCACCACCGGCCCGCCCCCCTGGCTTCTGGGAGCCCCATCGCCGGGGGTGCAGGCACCCCCCACGATCGGGCTCCCAGCCGCCACCCCCGGCCCGCCCCCCTGGCTTCTGGGAGCCCCATCGCCGGGGGTGCAGGCACCCCGGCGATCGGGCTCCCAGCCGCCACCCCCGGCCCGCCCCCCCTGGCTTCTGGGAGCCCCATCGCCGGGGGTGCAGGCACCCCCCGCGATCGGGCTCCCAGCCGCCACCCCCGGCACGCACCACTGGCTTCTGGGAGCCCCATCGCCGGGGGTGCAGGCACCCCCCCGCGATCGGGCTCCCAGCCGCCACCCCCCGGCCCGCCCCCCTGGCTTCTGGGAGCCCCATCGCCGGGGGGTGCAGGCACCCCCCGCGATCGGGCTCCCAGCCGCCACCCCCGGCCCGCCCCCCTGGCTTCTGGGAGCCCCATCGCCGGGGGTGCAGGCACCCCCCGCGATCGGGCTCCCAGCCGCCACCCCCGGCCCGCCCCCCTGGCTTCTGGGAGCCCCATCGCCGGGGGTGCAGGCACCCCCCGCGATCGGGCTCCCAGCCGCCACCCCCGGCCCGCCCCCCTGGCTTCTGGGAGCCCCATCGCCGGGGGTGCAGGCACCCCCCGCGATCGGGCTCCCAGCCGCCAGCCCCGGCCCGCCCCCCTGGCTTCTGGGAGCCCCATCGCCGGGGGTGCAGGCACCCCCCGCGATCGGGCTCCCAGCCGCCACCCCCGGCCCGCCCCCTGGCTTCTGGGAGCCCCATCGCCGGGGGTGCAGGCACCCCCCGCGATCGGGCTCCCAGCCGCCACCCCCGGCCCGCCCCCCTGGCTTCTGGGAGCCCCATCGCCGGGGGTGCAGGCAACCCCCCGCGATCGGGCTCCCAGCCGCCACCCCCGACCCGCCCCCCTGGCTTCTGGGAGCCCCATCGCCGGGGGGTGCCTGCACCCCCGGCGATGGGGGCTCCCCAGCCGCCACCCCCGGCCCGCCCCCCTGGCTTCTGGGACCCTTGTGGACTCACAGCCTCTTTCTGATATTTTGAGTAATATCATCTCCCCATCTGAAAATTTTCAACTCTTCTCAGACAATTGTACACCCCCAGTGTGCACACCCTCAGAGGGAGTAACCCCCTCTGTATTAGTAGTCATGTCAGCCTCTTCCCTCCCTGAATATTCAGAACAGTATCTCACAGGTGTTGCTACTTCCGGTGATAGTGATTGTCATTTCCTCCTCTCCCAAGCAGAAGTTCGAAACACTATCACGGGGGGTGTACACCATCTGTGATATAGAAATTAACATCGTCCTCTCCCCGGTGGATATCAGGAAGAAGTCTATTAATCATTAATATTAATAATTATATTAATAATAATTATTATTATTGATACTAATGATCACAATAAAGAGAGTAAAAATTAATACTGGCTTAAAATGGTATCGATTTGTAATAATAATTATTAATAATATCACTATTAATAATAATATTATGATATTAGCTATTAATGTGACTTAAATCAATACCCAGAGACGCTGGGAATCAAATAATAGTTAGTATTAGGAACTAATAATATTATTGCATGACATTAATATTAATAATTAATTGAAAAACATGCGTAATCATGTGTTTAAAATCATTATCCATCATTAATAATGGTATCCTATGAATTTTTAGTATCATTGATAATTATTAAAATCGATCATTGATGATTAATAATCATATTATTATTCCTAATACCACAGGAAGTGTAAACCTACTTGTGATGCTGTTCTTCATATCCAGGGACGGAAAGCAGGACTTTAGTTTTAATATCGCAGTAGGTGTACACTCACCGCGTGACACTGATCCTAATATAAAGGAGGGGAGAGTATCACATGACTCCAAACATAACAATGAATGGATAGCTACCCGGTAATATTACTCGTAATATTCCCGGAAGACACCTATGCTATTAGTCCGAATATGGCAGTGAGGGTACAGCTCTTCTGAGATATTGTTCCTAGTATACTGAGGGGGAGAGGATGATAACAATTCGCAGGCTGCGTGCTCCCGCCCAGTGATATTGTAATTACTATCCTGGGAGGAGAGGATGATACTGCACTCTGTACAGCAGAAGGCGTACACCCAGTCTGGGATATTGTTTCTAATATTCACGGAGGGGACAGGCTGATATTACTCGCAATGTGGCACAGGGTGGAAATTCACCCAGTTATTAATCTCAGTATCACACACACTGTACAACGCCATGGGATACTCTTCCAACTGTCCCAGCGACCGGGCCCCGAGCCGCCACACCCGGCCCGGCCCCCTGGCTTCTGGGAGCCCCATCGCCGGGGGTGCAGGCACGCCCCGCGATCGGGCTCCCAGCCGCCACCCCGGCCCGCCCCCCTGGCTTCTGGGAGCCCCATCGCCGGGGGTGCAGGCACGTCCCCCGATCGGGCTCCCAGCCGCCACCCCCGGCCCGCCCCCCTGGCTTCTGGGAGCCCCATCGCCGGGGGTGCAGGCACGTCCCCCGATCGGGCTCCCAGCCGCCACCACCGGCCCGCCCCCCTGGCTTCTGGGAGCCCCATCGCCGGGGGTGCAGGCACCCCCCGCGATCGGGCTCCCAGCCGCCACCCCCGGGCCCGCCCCCCTGGCTTCTGGGAGCCCCATCGCCGGGGGTGCAGGCACCCCCGGCGATCGGGCTCCCAGCCGCCACCCCCGGCCCGCCCCCCTGGCTTCTGGGAGCCCCATCGCCGGGGGTGCAGGCACCCCCCGCGATCGGGCTCCCAGCCGCCACCCCCGGCCCGCCCCCCTGGCTTCTGGGAGCCCCATCGCCGGGGGTGCAGGCACCCCCCGCGATCGGGCTCCCAGCCGCCACCCCCGGGCCCGCCCCCCTGGCTTCTGGGAGCCCCATCGCCGGGGGTGCAGGCACCCCCCGCGATCGGGCCTCCCAGCCGCCACCCCCGGCCCGCCCCCCTGGCTTCTGGGAGCCCCATCGCCGGGGGTGCAGGCAACCCCCCGCGATCGGGCCTCCCAGCCGCCACCCCCGGCCCGCCCCCCTGGCTTCTGGGAGCCCCATCGCCGGGGGTGCAGGCACCCCCCCGCGATCGGGCTCCCAGCCGCCACCCCCGGCCCGCCCCCCCTGGCTTCTGGGAGCCCCATCGCCGGGGGTGCAGGCACCCCCCCGCGATCGGGCTCCCAGCCGCCACCCCCAGGCCCGCCCCCCTGGCTTCTGGGAGCCCCATCCGCCGGGGGTGCAGGCACCCCCCGCGATCGGGCTCCCAGCCGCCACCCCCGGCCCGCCCCCCCTGGCTTCTGGGAGCCCCATCGCCGGGGGTTGCAGGCACCCCCCGCGATCGGGCTCCCAGCCGCCACCCCCGGCCCGCCCCCCTGGCTTCTGGGAGCCCCATCGCCGGGGGTGCAGGCACCCCCCGCGATCGGGCTCCCAGCCGCCACCCCCGGCCCGCCCCCCTGGCTTCTGGGAGCCCCATCGCCGGGGGTGCAGGCACCCCCCGCGATCGGGCTCCCAGCCGCCACCCCCGGCCCGCCCCCCTGGCTTCTGGGAGCCCCATCGCCGGGGGTGCAGGCACCCCCCGCGATCGGGCTCCCAGCCGCCACCCCCGGCCCGCCCCCCTGGCTTCTGGGAGCCCCATCGCCGGGGGTGCAGGCACCCCCCGCGATCGGGCTCCCAGCCGCCACCCCCGGCCCGCCCCCCTGGCTTCTGGGAGCCCCATCGCCGGGGGTGCAGGCACCCCCCGCGATCGGGCTCCCAGCCGCCACCCCCGGCCCGCCCCCCTGGCTTCTGGGAGCCCCATCGCCGGGGGTGCAGGCACCCCCCGCGATCGGGCTCCCAGCCGCCACCCCCCGGCCCGCCCCCCTGGCTTCTGGGACCCTTGTGGACTCACAGCCTCTTTCTGATATTTTGAGTAATATCATCTCCCCATCTGAAAATTTTCAACTCTTCTCAGACAATTGTACACCCCCAGTGTGCACACCCTCAGAGGGAGTAACCCCCTCTGTATTAGTAGTCATGTCAGCCTCTTCCTCCCTGAATATTCAGAACAGTATCTCACAGGTGTTGCTACTTCCGGTGATACTGATTGTCATTTCCTCCTCTCCCAAGCAGAAGTTCGAAACACTATCACGGGGGGTGTACACCATCTGTGATATAGAAATTAACATCGTCCTCTCCCCGGTGGATATCAGGAAGAAGTCTATTAATCATTAATATTAATAATTATATTAATAATAATTATTATTATTGATACTAATGATCACAATAAAGAGAGTAAAAATTAATACTGGCTTAAAATGGTATCGATTTGTAATAATAATTATTAATAATATCACTATTAATAATAATATTATGATATTAGCTATTAATGTGACTTAAATCAATACCCAGAGACGCTGGGAATCAAATAATAGTTAGTATTAGGAACTAATAATATTATTGCATGACATTAATATTAATAATTAATTGAAAACATGCGTAATCATGTGTTTAAAATCATTATCCATCATTAATAATGGTATCCTATGAATTTTTAGTATCATTGATAATTATTAAAATCGATCATTGATGATTAATAATCATATTATTATTCCTAATACCACAGGAAGTGTAAACCTACTTGTGATGCTGTTCTTCATATCCAGGGACGGAAAGCAGGACTTTAGTTTTAATATCGCAGTAGGTGTACACTCACCGCGTGACACTGATCCTAATATAAAGGAGGGGAGAGTATCACATGACTCCAAACATAACAATGAATGGATAGCTACCCGGTAATATTACTCGTAATATTCCCGGAAGACACCTATGCTATTAGTCCGAATATGGCACTGAGGGTACAGCTCTTCTGAGATATTGTTCCTAGTATACTGAGGGGGAGAGGATGATAACAATTCGCAGGCTGCGTGCTCCCGCCCAGTGATATTGTAATTACTATCCTGGGAGGGAGAGGATGATACTGCACTCTGTACAGCAGAAGGCGTACACCCAGTCTGGGATATTGTTTCTAATATTCACGGAGGGGACAGGCTGATATTACTCGCAATGTGGCACAGGGTGGAAATTCACCCAGTTATTAATCTCAGTATCACACACACTGTACAACGCCATGGGATACTCTTCCAACTGTCCCAGCGACCGGGCCCCGAGCCGCCACACCCGGCCCGGCCCCCTGGCTTCTGGGAGCCCCATCGCCGGGGGTGCAGGCACGCCCCGCGATCGGGCTCCCAGCCGCCACCCCGGCCCGCCCCCCTGGCTTCTGGGAGCCCCATCGCCGGGGGTGCAGGCACGTCCCCCGATCGGGCTCCCAGCCGCCACCCCCGGCCCGCACCCCTGGCTTCTGGGAGCCCCATCGCCGGGGGTGCAGGCACCCCCCCGCGATCGGGCTCCCAGCCGCCACCCCCGGCCCGCCCCCCTGGCTTCTGGGAGCCCCATCGCCGGGGGTGCAGGCACCCCCGGCGATCGGGCTCCCAGCCGCCACCCCCGGCCCGCCCCCCTGGCTTCTGGGAGCCCCATCGCCGGGGGTGCAGGCACCCCCCGCGATCGGGCTCCCAGCCGCCACCCCCCGGCCCGCACCACTGGCTTCTGGGAGCCCCATCGCCGGGGGTGCAGGCACCCCCCGCGATCGGGCTCCCAGCCGCCACCCCCGGCCCGCCCCCCCTGGCTTCTGGGAGCCCCATCGCCGGGGGTGCAGGCACCCCCCGCGATCGGGCTCCCAGCCGCCACCCCCGGCCCGCCCCCCTGGCTTCTGGGAGCCCCATCGCCGGGGGTGCAGGCACCCCCCGCGATCGGGCTCCCAGCCGCCACCCCCGGCCCGCCCCCCCTGGCTTCTGGGAGCCCCATCGCCGGGGGTGCAGGCACCCCCCGCGATCGGGCTCCCAGCCGCCACCCCCGGCCCGCCCCCCTGGCTTCTGGGAGCCCCATCGCCGGGGGTGCAGGCACCCCCCCGCGATCGGGCTCCCAGCCGCCACCCCCCGGCCCGCCACCCTGGCTTCTGGGAGCCCCATCGCCGGGGGTGCAGGCACCCCCCGCGATCGGGCTCCCAGCCGCCACCCCCCGGCCCGCCCCCCTGGCTTCTGGGAGCCCCATCGCCGGGGGTGCAGGCACCCCCCCGCGATCGGGCTCCCAGCCGCCACCCCCGGCCCGCCCCCCTGGCTTCTGGGAGCCCCATCGCCGGGGGTGCAGGCACCCCCCGCGATCGGGCCTCCCAGCCGCCACCCCCCGGCCCGCCCCCCTGGCTTCTGGGAGCCCCATCGCCGGGGGTGCAGGCACCCCCCGCGATCGGGCTCCCAGCCGCCACCCCCCGGCCCGCCCCCCCTGGCTCCCAGCCGCCACCCCCGGCCCGCCCCCCTGGCTTCTGGGACCCTTGTGGACTCACAGCCTCTTTCTGATATTTTGAGTAATATCATCTCCCCATCTGAAAATTTTCAACTCTTCTCAGACAATTGTACACCCCCAGTGTGCACACCCTCAGAGGGAGTAACCCCCTCTGTATTAGTAGTCATGTCAGCCTCTTCCTCCCTGAATATTCAGAACAGTATCTCACAGGTGTTGCTACTTCCGGTGATAGTGATTGTCATTTCCTCCTCTCCCAAGCAGAAGTTCGAAACACTATCACGGGGGGTGTACACCATCTGTGATATAGAAATTAACATCGTCCTCTCCCCGGTGGATATCAGGAAGAAGTCTATTAATCATTAATATTAATAATTATATTAATAATAATTATTATTATTGATACTAATGATCACAATAAAGAGAGTAAAAATTAATACTGGGTTAAAATGGTATCGATTTGTAATAATAATTATTAATAATATCACTATTAATAATAATATTATGATATTAGCTATTAATGTGACTTAAATCAATACCCAGAGACGCTGGGAATCAAATAATAGTTAGTATTAGGAACTAATAATATTATTGCATGACATTAATATTAATAATTAATTGAAAACATGCGTAATCATGTGTTTAAAATCATTATCCATCATTAATAATGGTATCCTATGAATTTTTAGTATCATTGATAATTATTAAAATCGATCATTGATGATTAATAATCATATTATTATTCCTAATACCACAGGAAGTGTAAACCTACTTGTGATGCTGTTCTTCATATCCAGGGACGGAAAGCAGGACTTTAGTTTTAATATCGCAGTAGGTGTACACTCACCGCGTGACACTGATCCTAATATAAAGGAGGGTAGAGTATCACATGACTCCAAACATAACAATGAATGGATAGCTACCCGGTAATATTACTCGTAATATTCCCGGAAGACACCTATGCTATTAGTCCGAATATGGCACTGAGGGTACAGCTCTTCTGAGATATTGTTCCTAGTATACTGAGGGGGAGAGGATGATAACAATTCGCAGGCTGCGTGCTCCCGCCCAGTGATATTGTAATTACTATCCTGGGAGGGAGAGGATGATACTGCACTCTGTACAGCAGAAGGCGTACACCCAGTCTGGGATATTGTTTCTAATATTCACGGAGGGGACAGGCTGATATTACTCGCAATGTGGCACAGGGTGGAAATTCACCCAGTTATTAATCTCAGTATCACACACACTGTACAACGCCATGGGATACTCTTCCAACTGTCCCAGCGACCGGGCCCCGAGCCGCCACACCCGGCCCGGCCCCCTGGCTTCTGGGAGCCCCATCGCCGGGGGTGCAGGCACGCCCCGCGATCGGGCTCCCAGCCGCCACCCCCGGCCCGCCCCCCTGGCTTCTGGGAGCCCCATCGCCGGGGGTGCAGGCACGTCCCCCGATCGGGCTCCCAGCCGCCACCCCCCGGCCCGCACCCCTGGCTTCTGGGAGCCCCATCGCCGGGGGTGCAGGCACCCCCCGCGATCGGGCTCCCAGCCGCCACCCCCGGCCCGCCCCCCTGGCTTCTGGGAGCCCCATCGCCGGGGGTGCAGGCACCCCCCGCGATCGGGCTCCCAGCCGCCACCCCCCGGCCCGCCCCCCTGGCTTCTGGGAGCCCCATCGCCGGGGGTGCAGGCACCCCCCGCGATCGGGCTCCCAGCCGCCACCCCCCGGCCCGCCCCCCTGGCTTCTGGGAGCCCCATCGCCGGGGGTGCAGGCACCCCCCGCGATCGGGCTCCCAGCCGCCACCCCCCGGCCCGCCCCCCTGGCTTCTGGGAGCCCCATCGCCGGGGGTGCAGGCACCCCCCGCGATCGGGCTCCCAGCCGCCACCCCCGGCCCGCCCCCCTGGCTTCTGGGAGCCCCATCGCCGGGGGTGCAGGCACCCCCCGCGATCGGGCTCCCAGCCGCCACCCCCGGCCCGCCCCCCTGGCTTCTGGGAGCCCCATCGCCGGGGGTGCAGGCACCCCCCGCGATCGGGCTCCCAGCCGCCACCCCCGGCCCGCCCCCCTGGCTTCTGGGAGCCCCATCGCCGGGGGTGCAGGCACCCCCCGCGATCGGGCTCCCAGCCGCCACCCCCCGGCCCGCCCCCCTGGCTTCTGGGAGCCCCATCGCCGGGGGTGCAGGCACCCCCCGCGATCGGGCTCCCAGCCGCCACCCCCGGCCCGCCCCCCTGGCTTCTGGGAGCCCCATCGCCGGGGGTGCAGGCACCCCCCGCGATCGGGCTCCCAGCCGCCACCCCCGGCCCGCCCCCCTGGCTTCTGGGAGCCACATCGCCGGGGGTGCAGGAACCCCCCGCGATCGGGCTCCCAGCCGCCACCCCCGGCCCGCCCCCCTGGCTTCTGGGAGCCCCATCGCCGGGGGTGCAGGCACCCCCCGCGATCGGGCTCCCAGCCGCCACCCCCGGCCCGCCCCCCTGGCTTCTGGGAGCCCCATCGCCGGGGGTGCAGGCACCCCCCGCGATCGGGCTCCCAGCCGCCACCCCCGGCCCGCCCCCCTGGCTTCTGGGAGCCCCATTGCCGGGGGTGCAGGCACCCCCCGCGATCGGGCTCCCAGCCGCCACCCCCGGCCCGCCCCCCTGGCTTCTGGGAGCCCCATCGCCGGGGGTGCAGGCACCCCCCGCGAACGGGCTCCCAGCCGCCACCCCCCGGCCCGCCCCCCTGGCTTCTGGGAGCCCCATCGCCGGGGGTGCAGGCACCCCCCGCGATCGGGCTCCCAGCCGCCACCCCCCGGCCCGCCCCCCTGGCTTCTGGGAGCCCCATCGCCGGGGGTGCAGGCACCCCCCGCGATCGGGCTCCCAGCCGCCACCCCCCGGCCCGCCCCCCTGGCTTCTGGGAGCCCCATCGCCGGGGGTGCAGGCACCCCCCGCGATCGGGCTCCCAGCCGCAACCCCCGGCCCGCCCCCCTGGCTTCTGGGAGCCCCATCGCCGGGGGTGCCTGCACCCCCCGCGATCGGGCTCCCAGCCGCCACCCCCCGGCCCGCCCCCCTGGCTTCTGGGACCCTTGTGGACTCACAGCCTCTTTCTGATATTTTGAGTAATATCATCTCCCCATCTGAAAATTTTCAACTCTTCTCAGACAATTGTACACCCCCAGTGTGCACACCCTCAGAGGGAGTAACCCCCTCTGTATTAGTAGTCATGTCAGCCTCTTCCTCCCTGAATATTCAGAACAGTATCTCACAGGTGTTGCTACTTCCCGTGATACTGATTGTCATTTCCTCCTCTCCCAAGCAGAAGTACGAAACACTATCACGGGGGGTGTACACCATCTGTGATATAGAAATTAACATCGTCCTCTCCCCGGTGGATATCAGGAAGAAGTCTATTAATCATTAATATTAATAATTATATTAATAATAATTATTATTATTGATACTAATGATCACAATAAAGAGAGTAAAAATTAATACTGGCTTAAAATGGTATCGATTTGTAATAATAATTATTAATAATATCACTATTAATAATAATATCATGATATTAGCTATTAATGTGACTTAAATCAATACCCAGAGACGCTGGGAATCAAATAATAGTTAGTATTAGGAACTAATAATATTATTGCATGACATTAATATTAATAATTAATTGAAAACATGTGTAATCATGTGTTTAAAATCATTATCCATCATTAATAATGGTATCCTATGAATTTTTAGTATCATTGATAATTATTAAAATCGATCATTGATGATTAATAATCATATTATTATTCCTAATACCACAGGAAGTGTAAACCTACTTGTGATGCTGTTCTTCATATCCAGGGACGGAAAGCAGGACTTTAGTTTTAATATCGCAGTAGGTGTACACTCACCGCGTGACACTGATCCTAATATAAAGGAGGGGAGAGTATCACATGACTCCAAACATAACAATGAATGGATAGCTACCCGGTAATATTACTCGTAATATTCCCGGAAGACACCTATGCTATTAGTCCGAATATGGCACTGAGGGTACAGCTCTTCTGAGATATTGTTCCTAGTATACTGAGGGGGAGAGGATGATAACAATTCGCAGGCTGCGTGCTCCCGCCCAGTGATATTGTAATTACTATCCTGGGAGGGAGAGGATGATACTGCACTCTGTACAGCAGAAGGCGTACACCCAGTCTGGGATATTGTTTCTAATATTCACGGAGGGGACAGGCTGATATTACTCGCAATGTGGCACAGGGTGGAAATTCACCCAGTTATTAATCTCAGTATCACACACACTGTACAACGCCATGGGATACTCTTCCAACTGTCCCAGCGACCGGGCCCCGAGCCGCCACACCCGGCCCGGCCCCCTGGCTTCTGGGAGCCCCATCGCCGGGGGTGCAGGCACGCCCCGCGATCGGGCTCCCAGCCGCCACCCCCGGCCCGCCCCCCTGGCTTCTGGGAGCCCCATCGCCGGGGGTGCAGGCACGTCCCCCGATCGGGCTCCCAGCCGCCACCCCCGGCCCGCCCCCCTGGCTTCTGGGAGCCCCATCGCCGGGGGTGCAGGCACGTCCCCCGATCGGGCTCCCAGCCGCCACCCCCGGCCCGCCCCCCTGGCTTCTGGGAGCCCCATCGCCGGGGGTGCAGGCACCCCCCGCGATCGGGCTCCCAGCCGCCACCCCCGGCCCGCCCCCCTGGCTTCTGGGAGCCCCATCGCCGGGGGTGCAGGTACCCCCCCGCGATCGGGCTCCCAGCCGCCACCCCCCGGCCCGCCCCCCTGGCTTCTGGGAGCCCCATCGCCGGGGGTGCAGGCACCCCCCGCGATCGGGCTCCCAGCCGCCACCCCCCGGCCCGCCCCCCTGGCTTCTGGGAGCCCCATCGCCGGGGGTGCAGGCACCCCCCGCGATCGGGCTCCCAGCCGCCACCCCCGGCCCGCCCCCCTGGCTTCTGGGAGCCCCATCGCCGGGGGTGCAGGCACCCCCCGCGATCGGGCTCCCAGCCGCCACCCCCGGCCCGCCCCCCTGGCTTCTGGGAGCCCCATCGCCGGGGGTGCAGGCACCCCCCGCGATCGGGCTCCCAGCCGCCACCCCCCGGCCCGCCCCCCTGGCTCCCAGCCGCCACCCCCGGCCCGCCCCCCTGGCTTCTGGGACCCTTGTGGACTCACAGCCTCTTTCTGATATTTTGAGTAATATCATCTCCCCATCTGAAAATTTTCAACTCTTCTCAGACAATTGTACACCCCCAGTGTGCACACCCTCAGAGGGAGTAACCCCCTCTGTATTAGTAGTCATGTCAGCCTCTTCCTCCCTGAATATTCAGAACAGTATCTCACAGGTGTTGCTACTTCCGGTGATAGTGATTGTCATTTCCTCCTCTCCCAAGCAGAAGTTCGAAACACTATCACGGGGGGTGTACACCATCTGTGATATAGAAATTAACATCGTCCTCTCCCCGGTGGATATCAGGAAGAAGTCTATTAATCATTAATATTAATAATTATATTAATAATAATTATTATTATTGATACTAATGATCACAATAAAGAGAGTAAAAATTAATACTGGCTTAAAATGGTATCGATTTGTAATAATAATTATTAATAATATCACTATTAATAATAATATTATGATATTAGCTATTAATGTGACTTAAATCAATACCCAGAGACGCTGGGAATCAAATAATAGTTAGTATTAGGAACTAATAATATTATTGCATGACATTAATATTAATAATTAATTGAAAACATGCGTAATCATGTGTTTAAAATCATTATCCATCATTAATAATGGTATCCTATGAATTTTTAGTATCATTGATAATTATTAAAATCGATCATTGATGATTAATAATCATATTATTATTCCTAATACCACAGGAAGTGTAAACCTACTTGTGATGCTGTTCTTCATATCCAGGGACGGAAAGCAGGACTTTAGTTTTAATATCGCAGTAGGTGTACACTCACCGCGTGACACTGATCCTAATATAAAGGAGGGGAGAGTATCACATGACTCCAAACATAACAATGAATGGATAGCTACCCGGTAATATTACTCGTAATATTCCCGGAAGACACCTATGCTATTAGTCCGAATATGGCACTGAGGGTACAGCTCTTCTGAGATATTGTTCCTAGTATACGGAGGGGGAGAGGATGATAACAATTCGCAGGCTGCGTGCTCCCGCCCAGTGATATTGTAATTACTATCCTGGGAGGGAGAGGATGATACTGCACTCTGTACAGCAGAAGGCGTACACCCAGTCTGGGATATTGTTTCTAATATTCACGGAGGGGACAGGCTGATATTACTCGCAATGTGGCACAGGGTGGAAATTCACCCAGTTATTAATCTCAGTATCACACACACTGTACAACGCCATGGGATACTCTTCCAACTGTCCCAGCGACCGGGCCCCGAGCCGCCACACCCGGCCCGGCCCCCTGGCTTCTGGGAGCCCCATCGCCGGGGGTGCAGGCACGCCCCGCGATCGGGCTCCCAGCCGCCACCCCGGCCCGCCCCCCTGGCTTCTGGGAGCCCCATCGCCGGGGGTGCAGGCACGTCCCCCGATCGGGCTCCCAGCCGCCACCCCCGGCCCGCCCCCCTGGCTTCTGGGAGCCCCATCGCCGGGGGTGCAGGCACGTCCCCCGATCGGGCTCCCAGCCGCCACCCCCGGCCCGCCCCCCTGGCTTCTGGGAGCCCCATCGCCGGGGGTGCAGGCACCCCCCGCGATCGGGCTCCCAGCCGCCACCCCCGGCCCGCCCCCCTGGCTTCTGGGAGCCCCATCGCCGGGGGTGCAGGTACCCCCCCGCGATCGGGCTCCCAGCCGCCACCCCCGGCCCGCCCCCCTGGCTTCTGGGAGCCCCATCGCCGGGGGTGCAGGCACCCCCCGCGATCGGGCTCCCAGCCGCCACCCCCGGCCCGCCCCCCTGGCTTCTGGGAGCCCCATCGCCGGGGGTGCAGGCACCCCCCGCGATCGGGCTCCCAGCCGCCACCCCCGGCCCGCCCCCCTGGCTTCTGGGAGCCCCATCGCCGGGGGTGCAGGCACCCCCCGCGATCGGGCTCCCAGCCGCCACCCCCGGCCCGCCCCCCTGGCTTCTGGGAGCCCCATCGCCGGGGGTGCAGGCACCCCCCGCGATCGGGCTCCCAGCCGCCACCCCCGGCCCGCCCCCCTGGCTCCCAGCCGCCACCCCCGGCCCGCCCCCCTGGCTTCTGGGACCCTTGTGGACTCACAGCCTCTTTCTGATATTTTGAGTAATATCATCTCCCCATCTGAAAATTTTCAACTCTTCTCAGACAATTGTACACCCCCAGTGTGCACACCCTCAGAGGGAGTAACCCCCTCTGTATTAGTAGTCATGTCAGCCTCTTCCTCCCTGAATATTCAGAACAGTATCTCACAGGTGTTGCTACTTCCGGTGATAGTGATTGTCATTTCCTCCTCTCCCAAGCAGAAGTTCGAAACACTATCACGGGGGGTGTACACCATCTGTGATATAGAAATTAACATCGTCCTCTCCCCGGTGGATATCAGGAAGAAGTCTATTAATCATTAATATTAATAATTATATTAATAATAATTATTATTATTGATACTAATGATCACAATAAAGAGAGTAAAAATTAATACTGGCTTAAAATGGTATCGATTTGTAATAATAATTATTAATAATATCACTATTAATAATAATATTATGATATTAGCTATTAATGTGACTTAAATCAATACCCAGAGACGCTGGGAATCAAATAATAGTTAGTATTAGGAACTAATAATATTATTGCATGACATTAATATTAATAATTAATTGAAAACATGCGTAATCATGTGTTTAAAATCATTATCCATCATTAATAATGGTATCCTATGAATTTTTAGTATCATTGATAATTATTAAAATCGATCATTGATGATTAATAATCATATTATTATTCCTAATACCACAGGAAGTGTAAACCTACTTGTGATGCTGTTCTTCATATCCAGGGACGGAAAGCAGGACTTTAGTTTTAATATCGCAGTAGGTGTACACTCACCGCGTGACACTGATCCTAATATAAAGGAGGGGAGAGTATCACATGACTCCAAACATAACAATGAATGGATAGCTACCCGGTAATATTACTCGTAATATTCCCGGAAGACACCTATGCTATTAGTCCGAATATGGCACTGAGGGTACAGCTCTTCTGAGATATTGTTCCTAGTATACGGAGGGGGAGAGGATGATAACAATTCGCAGGCTGCGTGCTCCCGCCCAGTGATATTGTAATTACTATCCTGGGAGGGAGAGGATGATACTGCACTCTGTACAGCAGAAGGCGTACACCCAGTCTGGGATATTGTTTCTAATATTCACGGAGGGGACAGGCTGATATTACTCGCAATGTGGCACAGGGTGGAAATTCACCCAGTTATTAATCTCAGTATCACACACACTGTACAACGCCATGGGATACTCTTCCAACTGTCCCAGCGACCGGGCCCCGAGCCGCCACACCCGGCCCGGCCCCCTGGCTTCTGGGAGCCCCATCGCCGGGGGTGCAGGCACGCCCCGCGATCGGGCTCCCAGCCGCCACCCCCGGCCCGCCCCCCTGGCTTCTGGGAGCCCCATCGCCGGGGGTGCAGGCACGTCCCCCGATCGGGCTCCCAGCCGCCACCCCCGGCCCGCCCCCCTGGCTTCTGGGAGCCCCATCGCCGGGGGTGCAGGCACGTCCCCCGATCGGGCTCCCAGCCGCCACCCCCGGCCCGCCCCCCCTGGCTTCTGGGAGCCCCATCGCCGGGGGTGCAGGCACCCCCCGCGATCGGGCTCCCAGCCGCCACCCCCGGCCCGCCCCCCTGGCTTCTGGGAGCCCCATCGCCGGGGGTGCAGGTACCCCCCGCGATCGGGCTCCCAGCCGCCACCCCCCGGCCCGCCCCCCTGGCTTCTGGGAGCCCCATCGCCGGGGGTGCAGGCACCCCCCGCGATCGGGCTCCCAGCCGCCACCCCCGGCCCGCCCCCCTGGCTTCTGGGAGCCCCATCGCCGGGGGTGCAGGCACCCCCCCGCGATCGGGCTCCCAGCCGCCACCCCCCGGCCCGCCCCCCTGGCTTCTGGGAGCCCCATCGCCGGGGGTGCAGGCACCCCCCGCGATCGGGCTCCCAGCCGCCACCCCCCGGCCCGCCCCCCCTGGCTTCTGGGAGCCCCATCGCCGGGGGTGCAGGCACCCCCCGCGATCGGGCTCCCAGCCGCCACCCCCGGCCCGCCCCCCCTGGCTCCCAGCCGCCACCCCCCGGCCCGCCCCCCTGGCTTCTGGGACCCTTGTGGACTCACAGCCTCTTTCTGATATTTTGAGTAATATCATCTCCCCATCTGAAAATTTTCAACTCTTCTCAGACAATTGTACACCCCCAGTGTGCACACCCTCAGAGGGAGTAACCCCCTCTGTATTAGTAGTCATGTCAGCCTCTTCCTCCCTGAATATTCAGAACAGTATCTCACAGGTGTTGCTACTTCCGGTGATAGTGATTGTCATTTCCCTCCTCTCCCAAGCAGAAGTTCGAAACACTATCACGGGGGGTGTACACCATCTGTGATATAGAAATTAACATCGTCCTCTCCCCGGTGGATATCAGGAAGAAGTCTATTAATCATTAATATTATAATTATATTAATAATAATTATTATTATTGATACTAATGATCACAATAAAGAGAGTAAAAATTAATACTGGCTTAAAATGGTATCGATTTGTAATAATAATTATTAATAATATCACTATTAATAATAATATTATGATATTAGCTATTAATGTGACTTAAATCAATACCCAGAGACGCTGGGAATCAAATAATAGTTAGTATTAGGAACTAATAATATTATTGCATGACATTAATATTAATAATTAATTGAAAACATGCGTAATCATGTGTTTAAAATCATTATCCATCATTAATAATGGTATCCTATGAATTTTTAGTATCATTGATAATTATTAAAATCGATCATTGATGATTAATAATCATATTATTATTCCTAATACCACAGGAAGTGTAAACCTACTTGTGATGCTGTTCTTCATATCCAGGGACGGAAAGCAGGACTTTAGTTTTAATATCGCAGTAGGTGTACACTCACCGCGTGACACTGATCCTAATATAAAGGAGGGGAGAGTATCACATGACTCCAAACATAACAATGAATGGATAGCTACCCGGTAATATTACTCGTAATATTCCCGGAAGACACCTATGCTATTAGTCCGAATATGGCACTGAGGGTACAGCTCTTCTGAGATATTGTTCCTA
>NW_027326915.1:0-26538 GCF_047675955.1 Chlorocebus sabaeus | reverse complement strand
AATTCATCTCACAGAGTTACATCTTTCCCTTCAAGAAGCCTTTCGCTAAGGCTGTTCTTGTGGAATTGGCAAAGGATATTTGGAAGCCCATAGAGGGCTATGGTGAAAAAGGAAATATCTTCCGTTCAAAACTGGAAAGAAGCTTTCTGAGAAACTGCTCTGTGTTCTGTTAATTCATCTCACAGAGTTACATCTTTCCCTTCAAGAAGCCTTTCGCTAAGGCTGTTCTTGTGGAATTGGGAAAGGGATATTTGGAAGCCCATAGAGGGCTCTGGTGAAAAAGGAAATATCTTCCGTTCAAAACTGGAAAGAAGCTTTCTGAGAAACTGCTCTGTGTTCTGTTAATTCATCTCACAGAGTTACATCTTTCCCTTCAAGAAGCCTTTCGCTAAGGCTGTTCTTGTGGAATTGGCAAAGGGATATTTGGAAGCCCATAGAGGGCTATGGTGAAAAAGGAAATATCTTCCGTTCAAAACTGGAAAGAAGCTTTCTGAGAAACTGCTCTGTGTTCTGTTAATTCATCTCACAGAGTTACATCTTTCCCTTCAAGAAGCCTTTCGCTAAGGCTGTTCTTGTGGAATTGGCAAAGGGATATTTGGAAGCCCATAGAGGGCTATGGTGAAAAAGGAAATATCTTCCGTTCAAAACTGGAAAGAAGCTTTCTGAGAAACTGCTCTGTGTTCTGTTAATTCATCTCACAGAGTTACATCTTTCCCTTCAAGAAGCCTTTCGCTAAGGCTGTTCTTGTGGAATTGGCAAAGGGATATTTGGAAGCCCATAGAGGGCTATGGTGAAAAAGGAAATATCTTCCGTTCAAAACTGGAAAGAAGCTTTATGAGAAACTGCTCTGTGTTCTGTTAATTCATCTCACAGAGTTACATCTTTCCCTTCAAGAAGCCTTTCGCTAAGGCTGTTCTTGTGGAATTGGCAAAGGGATATTTGGAAGCCCGTAGAGGGCTATGGTGAAAAAGGAAATATCTTCCGTTCAAAACTGGAAAGAAGCTTTCTGAGAAACTGCTCTGTGTTCTGTTAATTCATCTCACAGAGTTACATCTTTCCCTTCAAGAAGCCTTTCGCTAAGGCTGTTCTTGTGGAATTGGCAAAGGGATATTTGGAAGCCCATAGAGGGCTATGGTGAAAAAGGAAATATCTTCCGTTCAAAACTGGAAGGAAGCTTTCTGAGAAACTGCTCTGTGTTCTGTTAATTCATCTCACAGAGTTACATCTTTCCCTTCAAGAAGCCTTTCGCTAAGGCTGTTCTTGTGGAGTTGGCAAAGGGATATTTGGAAGCCCATAGAGGGCTATGGTGAAAAAGGAAATATCTTCCGTTCAAAACTGGAAAGAAGCTTTCTGAGAAACTGCTCTGTGTTCTGTTAATTCATCTCACAGAGTTACATCTTTCCCTTCAAGAAGCCTTTCGCTAAGGCTGTTCTTGTGGAATTGGCAAAGGGATATTTGGAAGCCCATAGAGGGCTATGGTGAAAAAGGAAATATCTTCCGTTCAAAACTGGAAAGAAGCTTTCTGAGAAACTGCTCTGTGTTCTGTTAATTCATCTCACAGAGTTACATCTTTCCCTTCAAGAAGCCTTTCGCTAAGGCTGTTCTTGTGGAATTGGCAAAGGGATATTTGGAAGCCCATAGAGGGCTATGGTGAAAAAGGAAATATCTTCCGTTCAAAACTGGAAAGAAGCTTTCTGAGAAACTGCTCTGTGTTCTGTTAATTCATCTCACAGAGTTACATCTTTCCCTTCAAGAAGCCTTTCGCTAAGGCTGTTCTTGTGGAATTGGCAAAGGGATATTTGGAAGCCCATAGAGGGCTCTGGTGAAAAAGGAAATATCTTCCGTTCAAAACTGGAAAGAAGCTTTCTGAGAAACTGCTCTGTGTTCTGTTAATTCATCTCACAGAGTTACATCTTTCCCTTCAAGAAGCCTTTCGCTAAGGCTGTTCTTGTGGAATTGGCAAAGGGATATTTGGAAGCCCATAGAGGGCTATGGTGAAAAAGGAAATATCTTCCGTTCAAAACTGGAAAGAAGCTTTCTGAGAAACTGCTCTGTGTTCTGTTAATTCATCTCACAGAGTTACATCTTTCCCTTCAAGAAGCCTTTCGCTAAGGCTGTTCTTGTGGAATTGGCAAAGGGATATTTGGAAGCCCATAGAGGGCTATGGTGAAAAAGGAAATATCTTCCGTTCAAAACTGGAAAGAAGCTTTCTGAGAAACTGCTCTGTGTTCTGTTAATTCATCTCACAGAGTTACATCTTTCCCTTCAAGAAGCCTTTCGCTAAGGCTGTTCTTGTGGAATTGGCAAAGGGATATTTGGAAGCCCATAGAGGGCTATGGTGAAAAAGGAAATATCTTCCGTTCAAAACTGGAAAGAAGCTTTCTGAGAAACTGCTCTGTGTTCTGTTAATTCATCTCACAGAGTTACATCTTTCCCTTCAAGAAGCCTTTCGCTAAGGCTGTTCTTGTGGAATTGGCAAAGGGATATTTGGAAGCCCATAGAGGGCTATGGTGAAAAAGGAAATATCTTCCGTTCAAAACTGGAAAGAAGCTTTCTGAGAAACTGCTCTGTGTTCTGTTAATTCATCTCACAGAGTTACATCTTTCCCTTCAAGAAGCCTTTCGCTAAGGCTGTTCTTGTGGAATTGGCAAAGGGATATTTGGAAGCCCATAGAGGGCTATGGTGAAAAAGGAAATATCTTCCGTTCAAAACTGGAAAGAAGCTTTCTGAGAAACTGCTCTGTGTTCTGTTAATTCATCTCACAGAGTTACATCTTTCCCTTCAAGAAGCCTTTCGCTAAGGCTGTTCTTGTGGAATTGGCAAAGGGATATTTGGAAGCCCATAGAGGGCTATGGTGAAAAAGGAAATATCTTCCGTTCAAAACTGGAAAGAAGCTTTCTGAGAAACTGCTCTGTGTTCTGTTAATTCATCTCACAGAGTTACATCTTTCCCTTCAAGAAGCCTTTCGCTAAGGCTGTTCTTGTGGAATTGGCAAAGGGATATTTGGAAGCCCATAGAGGGCTATGGTGAAAAAGGAAATATCTTCCGTTCAAAACTGGAAAGAAGCTTTCTGAGAAACTGCTCTGTGTTCTGTTAATTCATCTCACAGAGTTACATCTTTCCCTTCAAGAAGCCTTTCGCTAAGGCTGTTCTTGTGGAATTGGCAAAGGGATATTTGGAAGCCCATAGAGGGCTATGGAGAAAAAGGAAATATCTTCCGTTCAAAACTGGAAAGAAGCTTTCTGAGAAACTGCTCTGTGTTCTGTTAATTCATCTCACAGAGTTACATCTTTCCCTTCAAGAAGCCTTTCGCTAAGGCTGTTCTTGTGGAATTGGCAAAGGGATATTTGGAAGCCCATAGAGGGCTATGGTGAAAAAGGAAATATCTTCCGTTCAAAACTGGAAAGAAGCTTTCTGAGAAACTGCTCTGTGTTCTGTTAATTCATCTCACAGAGTTACATCTTTCCCTTCAAGAAGCCTTTCGCTAAGGCTGTTCTTGTGGAATTGGCAAAGGGATATTTGGAAGCCCATAGAGGGCTATGGTGAAAAAGGAAATATCTTCCGTTCAAAACTGGAAAGAAGCTTTCTGAGAAACTGCTCTGTGTTCTGTTAATTCATCTCACAGAGTTACATCTTTCCCTTCAAGAAGCCTTTCGCTAAGGCTGTTCTTGTGGAATTGGCAAAGGGATATTTGGAAGCCCATAGAGGGCTATGGTGAAAAAGGAAATATCTTCCGTTCAAAACTGGAAAGAAGCTTTCTGAGAAACTGCTCTGTGTTCTGTTAATTCATCTCACAGAGTTACATCTTTCCCTTCAAGAAGCCTTTCGCTAAGGCTGTTCTTGTGGAATTGGCAAAGGGATATTTGGAAGCCCATAGAGGGCTATGGTGAAAAAGGAAATATCTTCCGTTCAAAACTGGAAAGAAGCTTTCTGAGAAACTGCTCTGTGTTCTGTTAATTCATCTCACAGAGTTACATCTTTCCCTTCAAGAAGCCTTTCGCTAAGGCTGTTCTTGTGGAATTGGCAAAGGGATATTTGGAAGCCCATAGAGGGCTATGGTGAAAAAGGAAATATCTTCCGTTCAAAACTGGAAAGAAGCTTTCTGAGAAACTGCTCTGTGTTCTGTTAATTCATCTCACAGAGTTACATCTTTCCCTTCAAGAAGCCTTTCGCTAAGGCTGTTCTTGTGGAATTGGGAAAGGGATATTTGGAAGCCCATAGAGGGCTATGGTGAAAAAGGAAATATCTTCCGTTCAAAACTGGAAAGAAGCTTTCTGAGAAACTGCTCTGTGTTCTGTTAATTCATCTCACAGAGTTACATCTTTCCCTTCAAGAAGCCTTTCGCTAAGGCTGTTCTTGTGGAATTGGCAAAGGGATATTTGGAAGCCCATAGAGGGCTATGGTGAAAAAGGAAATATCTTCCGTTCAAAACTGGAAAGAAGCTTTCTGAGAAACTGCTCTGTGTTCTGTTAATTCATCTCACAGAGTTACATCTTCCCTTCAAGAAGCCTTTCGCTAAGGCTGTTCTTGTGGAATTGGCAAAGGGATATTTGGAAGCCCATAGAGGGCTATGGTGAAAAAGGAAATATCTTCCGTTCAAAACTGGAAAGAAGCTTTCTGAGAAACTGCTCTGTGTTCTGTTAATTCATCTCACAGAGTTACATCTTTCCCTTCAAGAAGCCTTTCGCTAAGGCTGTTCTTGTGGAATTGGCAAAGGGATATTTGGAAGCCCATAGAGGGCTATGGTGAAAAAGGAAATATCTTCCGTTCAAAACTGGAAAGAAGCTTTCTGAGAAACTGCTCTGTGTTCTGTTAATTCATCTCACAGAGTTACATCTTTCCCTTCAAGAAGCCTTTCGCTAAGGCTGTTCTTGTGGAATTGGCAAAGGGATATTTGGAAGCCCGTAGAGGGCTATGGTGAAAAAGGAAATATCTTCCGTTCAAAACTGGAAGAAGCTTTCTGAGAAACTGCTCTGTGTTCTGTTAATTCATCTCACAGAGTTACATCTTTCCCTTCAAGAAGCCTTTCGCTAAGGCTGTTCTTGTGGAATTGGCAAAGGGATATTTGGAAGCCCATAGAGGGCTATGGTGAAAAAGGAAATATCTTCCGTTCAAAACTGGAAAGAAGCTTTCTGAGAAACTGCTCTGTGTTCTGTTAATTCATCTCACAGAGTTACATCTTTCCCTTCAAGAAGCCTTTCGCTAAGGCTGTTCTTGTGGAATTGGCAAAGGGATATTTGGAAGCCCATAGAGGGCTATGGTGAAAAAGGAAATATCTTCCGTTCAAAACTGGAAAGAAGCTTTCTGAGAAACTGCTCTGTGTTCTGTTAATTCATCTCACAGAGTTACATCTTTCCCTTCAAGAAGCCTTTCGCTAAGGCTGTTCTTGTGGAATTGGCAAAGGGATATTTGGAAGCCCATAGAGGGCTATGGTGAAAAAGGAAATATCTTCCGTTCAAAACTGGAAAGAAGCTTTCTGAGAAACTGCTCTGTGTTCTGTTAATTCATCTCACAGAGTTACATCTTTCCCTTCAAGAAGCCTTTCGCTAAGGCTGTTCTTGTGGAATTGGCAAAGGGATATTTGGAAGCCCATAGAGGGCTATGGTGAAAAAGGAAATATCTTCCGTTCAAAACTGGAAAGAAGCTTTCTGAGAAACTGCTCTGTGTTCTGTTAATTCATCTCACAGAGTTACATCTTTCCCTTCAAGAAGCCTTTCGCTAAGGCTGTTCTTGTGGAATTGGCAAAGGGATATTTGGAAGCCCATAGAGGGCTATGGTGAAAAAGGAAATATCTTCCGTTCAAAACTGGAAAGAAGCTTTCTGAGAAACTGCTCTGTGTTCTGTTAATTCATCTCACAGAGTTACATCTTTCCCTTCAAGAAGCCTTTCGCTAAGGCTGTTCTTGTGGAATTGGCAAAGGGATATTTGGAAGCCCATAGAGGGCTATGGTGAAAAAGGAAATATCTTCCGTTCAAAACTGGAAAGAAGCTTTCTGAGAAACTGCTCTGTGTTCTGTTAATTCATCTCACAGAGTTACATCTTTCCCTTCAAGAAGCCTTTCGCTAAGGCTGTTCTTGTGGAATTGGCAAAGGGATATTTGGAAGCCCATAGAGGGCTATGGTGAAAAAGGAAATATCTTCCGTTCAAAACTGGAAAGAAGCTTTCTGAGAAACTGCTCTGTGTTCTGTTAATTCATCTCACAGAGTTACATCTTTCCCTTCAAGAAGCCTTTCGCTAAGGCTGTTCTTGTGGAATTGGCAAAGGGATATTTGGAAGCCCATAGAGGGCTATGGTGAAAAAGGAAATATCTTCCGTTCAAAACTGGAAAGAAGCTTTCTGAGAAACTGCTCTGTGTTCTGTTAATTCATCTCACAGAGTTACATCTTTCCCTTCAAGAAGCCTTTCGCTAAGGCTGTTCTTGTGGAATTGGCAAAGGGATATTTGGAAGCCCATAGAGGGCTATGGTGAAAAAGGAAATATCTTCCGTTCAAAACTGGAAAGAAGCTTTCTGAGAAACTGCTCTGTGTTCTGTTAATTCATCTCACAGAGTTACATCTTTCCCTTCAAGAAGCCTTTCGCTAAGGCTGTTCTTGTGGAATTGGCAAAGGGATATTTGGAAGCCCATAGAGGGCTATGGTGAAAAAGGAAATATCTTCCGTTCAAAACTGGAAAGAAGCTTTCTGAGAAACTGCTCTGTGTTCTGTTAATTCATCTCACAGAGTTACATCTTTCCCTTCAAGAAGCCTTTCGCTAAGGCTGTTCTTGTGGAATTGGCAAAGGGATATTTGGAAGCCCATAGAGGGCTATGGTGAAAAAGGAAATATCTTCCGTTCAAAACTGGAAAGAAGCTTTCTGAGAAACTGCTCTGTGTTCTGTTAATTCATCTCACAGAGTTACATCTTTCCCTTCAAGAAGCCTTTCGCTAAGGCTGTTCTTGTGGAATTGGCAAAGGGATATTTGGAAGCCCATAGAGGGCTATGGTGAAAAAGGAAATATCTTCCGTTCAAAACTGGAAAGAAGCTTTCTGAGAAACTGCTCTGTGTTCTGTTAATTCATCTCACAGAGTTACATCTTTCCCTTCAAGAAGCCTTTCGCTAAGGCTGTTCTTGTGGAATTGGCAAAGGGATATTTGGAAGCCCATAGAGGGCTATGGTGAAAAAGGAAATATCTTCCGTTCAAAACTGGAAAGAAGCTTTCTGAGAAACTGCTCTGTGTTCTGTTAATTCATCTCACAGAGTTACATCTTTCCCTTCAAGAAGCCTTTCGCTAAGGCTGTTCTTGTGGAATTGGCAAAGGGATATTTGGAAGCCCATAGAGGGCTATGGTGAAAAAGGAAATATCTTCCGTTCAAAACTGGAAAGAAGCTTTCTGAGAAACTGCTCTGTGTTCTGTTAATTCATCTCACAGAGTTACATCTTTCCCTTCAAGAAGCCTTTCGCTAAGGCTGTTCTTGTGGAATTGGCAAAGGGATATTTGGAAGCCCATAGAGGGCTATGGTGAAAAAGGAAATATCTTCCGTTCAAAACTGGAAAGAAGCTTTCTGAGAAACTGCTCTGCGTTCTGTTAATTCATCTCACAGAGTTACATCTTTCCCTTCAAGAAGCCTTTCGCTAAGGCTGTTCTTGTGGAATTGGCAAAGGGATATTTGGAAGCCCATAGAGGGCTATGGTGAAAAAGGAAATATCTTCCGTTCAAAACTGGAAAGAAGCTTTCTGAGAAACTGCTCTGCGTTCTGTTAATTCATCTCACAGAGTTACATCTTTCCCTTCAAGAAGCCTTTCGCTAAGGCTGTTCTTGTGGAATTGGCAAAGGGATATTTGGAAGCCCATAGAGGGCTATGGTGAAAAAGGAAATATCTTCCGTTCAAAACTGGAAAGAAGCTTTCTGAGAAACTGCTCTGTGTTCTGTTAATTCATCTCACAGAGTTACATCTTTCCCTTCAAGAAGCCTTTCGCTAAGGCTGTTCTTGTGGAATTGGCAAAGGGATATTTGGAAGCCCATAGAGGGCTACGGTGAAAAAGGAAATATCTTCCGTTCAAAACTGGAAAGAAGCTTTCTGAGAAACTGCTCTGTGTTCTGTTAATTCATCTCACAGAGTTACATCTTTCCCTTCAAGAAGCCTTTCGCTAAGGCTGTTCTTGTGGAATTGGCAAAGGGATATTTGGAAGCCCATAGAGGGCTACGGTGAAAAAGGAAATATCTTCCGTTCAAAACTGGAAAGAAGCTTTCTGAGAAACTGCTCTGTGTTCTGTTAATTCATCTCACAGAGTTACATCTTTCCCTTCAAGAAGCCTTTCGCTAAGGCTGTTCTTGTGGAATTGGCAAAGGGATATTTGGAAGCCCATAGAGGGCTACGGTGAAAAAGGAAATATCTTCCGTTCAAAACTGGAAAGAAGCTTTCTGAGAAACTGCTCTGTGTTCTGTTAATTCATCTCACAGAGTTACATCTTTCCCTTCAAGAAGCCTTTCGCTAAGGCTGTTCTTGTGGAATTGGCAAAGGGATATTTGGAAGCCCATAGAGGGCTACGGTGAAAAAGGAAATATCTTCCGTTCAAAACTGGAAAGAAGCTTTCTGAGAAACTGCTCTGTGTTCTGTTAATTCATCTCACAGAGTTACATCTTTCCCTTCAAGAAGCCTTTCGCTAAGGCTGTTCTTGTGGAATTGGCAAAGGGATATTTGGAAGCCCATAGAGGGCTATGGTGAAAAAGGAAATATCTTCCGTTCAAAACTGGAAAGAAGCTTTCTGAGAAACTGCTCTGTGTTCTGTTAATTCATCTCACAGAGTTACATCTTTCCCTTCAAGAAGCCTTTCGCTAAGGCTGTTCTTGTGGAATTGGCAAAGGGATATTTGGAAGCCCATAGAGGGCTATGGTGAAAAAGGAAATATCTTCCGTTCAAAACTGGAAAGAAGCTTTCTGAGAAACTGCTCTGTGTTCTGTTAATTCATCTCACAGAGTTACATCTTTCCCTTCAAGAAGCCTTTCGCTAAGGCTGTTCTTGTGGAATTGGCAAAGGGATATTTGGAAGCCCATAGAGGGCTATGGTGAAAAAGGAAATATCTTCCGTTCAAAACTGGAAAGAAGCTTTCTGAGAAACTGCTCTGTGTTCTGTTAATTCATCTCACAGAGTTACATCTTTCCCTTCAAGAAGCCTTTCGCTAAGGCTGTTCTTGTGGAATTGGCAAAGGGATATTTGGAAGCCCATAGAGGGCTATGGTGAAAAAGGAAATATCTTCCGTTCAAAACTGGAAAGAAGCTTTCTGAGAAACTGCTCTGTGTTCTGTTAATTCATCTCACAGAGTTACATCTTTCCCTTCAAGAAGCCTTTCGCTAAGGCTGTTCTTGTGGAATTGGCAAAGGGATATTTGGAAGCCCATAGAGGGCTATGGTGAAAAAGGAAATATCTTCCGTTCAAAACTGGAAAGAAGCTTTCTGAGAAACTGCTCTGTGTTCTGTTAATTCATCTCACAGAGTTACATCTTTCCCTTCAAGAAGCCTTTCGCTAAGGCTGTTCTTGTGGAATTGGCAAAGGGATATTTGGAAGCCCATAGAGGGCTATGGTGAAAAAGGAAATATCTTCCGTTCAAAACTGGAAAGAAGCTTTCTGAGAAACTGCTCTGTGTTCTGTTAATTCATCTCACAGAGTTACATCTTTCCCTTCAAGAAGCCTTTCGCTAAGGCTGTTCTTGTGGAATTGGCAAAGGGATATTTGGAAGCCCATAGAGGGCTACGGTGAAAAAGGAAATATCTTCCGTTCAAAACTGGAAAGAAGCTTTCTGAGAAACTGCTCTGTGTTCTGTTAATTCATCTCACAGAGTTACATCTTTCCCTTCAAGAAGCCTTTCGCTAAGGCTGTTCTTGTGGAATTGGCAAAGGGATATTTGGAAGCCCATAGAGGGCTACGGTGAAAAAGGAAATATCTTCCGTTCAAAACTGGAAAGAAGCTTTCTGAGAAACTGCTCTGTGTTCTGTTAATTCATCTCACAGAGTTACATCTTTCCCTTCAAGAAGCCTTTCGCTAAGGCTGTTCTTGTGGAATTGGCAAAGGGATGTTTGGAAGCCCATAGAGGGCTATGGTGAAAAAGGAAATATCTTCCGTTCAAAACTGGAAAGAAGCTTTCTGAGAAACTGCTCTGTGTTCTGTTAATTCATCTCACAGAGTTACATCTTTCCCTTCAAGAAGCCTTTCGCTAAGGCTGTTCTTGTGGAATTGGCAAAGGGATATTTGGAAGCCCATAGAGGGCTATGGTGAAAAAGGAAATATCTTCCGTTCAAAACTGGAAAGAAGCTTTCTGAGAAACTGCTCTGTGTTCTGTTAATTCATCTCACAGAGTTACATCTTTCCCTTCAAGAAGCCTTTCGCTAAGGCTGTTCTTGTGGAGTTGGCAAAGGGATATTTGGAAGCCCATAGAGGGCTATGGTGAAAAAGGAAATATCTTACGTTCAAAAACTGGAAAGAAGCTTTCTGAGAAACTGCTCTGTGTTCTGTTAATTCATCTCACAGAGTTACATCTTTCCCTTCAAGAAGCCTTTCGCTAAGGCTGTTCTTGTGGAGTTGGCAAAGGGATATTTGGAAGCCCATAGAGGGCTATGGTGAAAAAGGAAATATCTTCCGTTCAAAACTGGAAAGAAGCTTTCTGAGAAACTGCTCTGTGTTCTGTTAATTCATCTCACAGAGTTACATCTTTCCCTTCAAGAAGCCTTTCGCTAAGGCTGTTCTTGTGGAATTGGCAAAGGGATATTTGGAAGCCCATAGAGGGCTATGGTGAAAAAGGAAATATCTTCCGTTCAAAACTGGAAAGAAGCTTTCTGAGAAACTGCTCTGTGTTCTGTTAATTCATCTCACAGAGTTACATCTTTCCCTTCAAGAAGCCTTTCGCTAAGGCTGTTCTTGTGGAATTGGCAAAGGGATATTTGGAAGCCCATAGAGGGCTATGGTGAAAAAGGAAATATCTTCCGTTCAAAAACTGGAAAGAAGCTTTCTGAGAAACTGCTCTGTGTTCTGTTAATTCATCTCACAGAGTTACATCTTTCCCTTCAAGAAGCCTTTCGCTAAGGCTGTTCTTGTGGAATTGACAAAGGGATATTTGGAAGCCCATAGAGGGCTATGGTGAAAAAGGAAATATCTTCCGTTCAAAACTGGAAAGAAGCTTTCTGAGAAACTGCTCTGTGTTCTGTTAATTCATCTCACAGAGTTACATCTTTCCCTTCAAGAAGCCTTTCGCTAAGGCTGTTCTTGTGGAATTGGCAAAGGGATATTTGGAAGCCCATAGAGGGCTACGGTGAAAAAGGAAATATCTTCCGTTCAAAACTGGAAAGAAGCTTTCTGAGAAACTGCTCTGTGTTCTGTTAATTCATCTCACAGAGTTACATCTTTCCCTTCAAGAAGCCTTTCGCTAAGGCTGTTCTTGTGGAATTGGCAAAGGGATATTTGGAAGCCCATAGAGGGCTACGGTGAAAAAGGAAATATCTTCCGTTCAAAACTGGAAAGAAGCTTTCTGAGAAACTGCTCTGTGTTCTGTTAATTCATCTCACAGAGTTACATCTTTCCCTTCAAGAAGCCTTTCGCTAAGGCTGTTCTTGTGGAATTGGCAAAGGGATATTTGGAAGCCCATAGAGGGCTACGGTGAAAAAGGAAATATCTTCCGTTCAAAACTGGAAAGAAGCTTTCTGAGAAACTGCTCTGTGTTCTGTTAATTCATCTCACAGAGTTA
Source organism: Chlorocebus sabaeus (assembly GCF_047675955.1). Classification (NCBI taxonomy): domain Eukaryota; kingdom Metazoa; phylum Chordata; class Mammalia; order Primates; family Cercopithecidae; genus Chlorocebus; species Chlorocebus sabaeus. The sequence goes on along the minus strand of NW_027326915.1, from coordinate 14,824 downwards.
CATCTTTCCCTTCAAGAAGCCTTTCGCTAAGGCTGTTCTTGTGGAATTGGCAAAGGGATATTTGGAAGCCCATAGAGGGCTATGGTGAAAAAGGAAATATCTTCCGTTCAAAACTGGAAAGAAGCTTTCTGAGAAACTGCTCTGTGTTCTGTTAATTCATCTCACAGAGTTACATCTTTCCCTTCAAGAAGCCTTTCGCTAAGGCTGTTCTTGTGGAATTGGCAAAGGGATATTTGGAAGCCCATAGAGGGCTATGGTGAAAAAGGAAATATCTTCCGTTCAAAACTGGAAAGAAGCTTTCTGAGAAACTGCTCTGTGTTCTGTTAATTCATCTCACAGAGTTACATCTTTCCCTTCAAGAAGCCTTTCGCTAAGGCTGTTCTTGTGGAATTGACAAAGGGATATTTGGAAGCCCATAGAGGGCTATGGTGAAAAAGGAAATATCTTCCGTTCAAAACTGGAAAGAAGCTTTCTGAGAAACTGCTCTGTGTTCTGTTAATTCATCTCACAGAGTTACATCTTTCCCTTCAAGAAGCCTTTCGCTAAGGCTGTTCTTGTGGAATTGGCAAAGGGATATTTGGAAGCCCATAGAGGGCTATGGTGAAAAAGGAAATATCTTCCGTTCAAAACTGGAAAGAAGCTTTCTGAGAAACTGCTCTGTGTTCTGTTAATTCATCTCACAGAGTTACATCTTTCCCTTCAAGAAGCCTTTCGCTAAGGCTGTTCTTGTGGAATTGGCAAAGGGATATTTGGAAGCCCATAGAGGGCTATGGTGAAAAAGGAAATATCTTCCGTTCAAAACTGGAAAGAAGCTTTCTGAGAAACTGCTCTGTGTTCTGTTAATTCATCTCACAGAGTTACATCTTTCCCTTCAAGAAGCCTTTCGCTAAGGCTGTTCTTGTGGAATTGGCAAAGGGATATTTGGAAGCCCATAGAGGGCTATGGTGAAAAAGGAAATATCTTCCGTTCAAAACTGGAAAGAAGCTTTCTGAGAAACTGCTCTGTGTTCTGTTAATTCATCTCACAGAGTTACATCTTTCCCTTCAAGAAGCCTTTCGCTAAGGCTGTTCTTGTGGAATTGGCAAAGGGATATTTGGAAGCCCATAGAGGGCTATGGTGAAAAAGGAAATATCTTCCGTTCAAAACTGGAAAGAAGCTTTCTGAGAAACTGCTCTGTGTTCTGTTAATTCATCTCACAGAGTTACATCTTTCCCTTCAAGAAGCCTTTCGCTAAGGCTGTTCTTGTGGAATTGGCAAAGGGATATTTGGAAGCCCATAGAGGGCTATGGTGAAAAAGGAAATATCTTCCGTTCAAAACTGGAAAGAAGCTTTCTGAGAAACTGCTCTGTGTTCTGTTAATTCATCTCACAGAGTTACATCTTTCCCTTCAAGAAGCCTTTCGCTAAGGCTGTTCTTGTGGAATTGGCAAAGGGATATTTGGAAGCCCATAGAGGGCTACGGTGAAAAAGGAAATATCTTCCGTTCAAAACTGGAAAGAAGCTTTCTGAGAAACTGCTCTGTGTTCTGTTAATTCATCTCACAGAGTTACATCTTTCCCTTCAAGAAGCCTTTCGCTAAGGCTGTTCTTGTGGAATTGGCAAAGGGATATTTGGAAGCCCATAGAGGGCTACGGTGAAAAAGGAAATATCTTCCGTTCAAAACTGGAAAGAAGCTTTCTGAGAAACTGCTCTGTGTTCTGTTAATTCATCTCACAGAGTTACATCTTTCCCTTCAAGAAGCCTTTCGCTAAGGCTGTTCTTGTGGAATTGGCAAAGGGATATTTGGAAGCCCATAGAGGGCTATGGTGAAAAAGGAAATATCTTCCGTTCAAAACTGGAAAGAAGCTTTCTGAGAAACTGCTCTGTGTTCTGTTAATTCATCTCACAGAGTTACATCTTTCCCTTCAAGAAGCCTTTCGCTAAGGCTGTTCTTGTGGAATTGGCAAAGGGATATTTGGAAGCCCATAGAGGGCTATGGTGAAAAAGGAAATATCTTCCGTTCAAAACTGGAAAGAAGCTTTCTGAGAAACTGCTCTGTGTTCTGTTAATTCATCTCACAGAGTTACATCTTTCCCTTCAAGAAGCCTTTCGCTAAGGCTGTTCTTGTGGAATTGGCAAAGGGATATTTGGAAGCCCATAGAGGGCTATGGTGAAAAAGGAAATATCTTCCGTTCAAAACTGGAAAGAAGCTTTCTGAGAAACTGCTCTGTGTTCTGTTAATTCATCTCACAGAGTTACATCTTTCCCTTCAAGAAGCCTTTCGCTAAGGCTGTTCTTGTGGAGTTGGCAAAGGGATATTTGGAAGCCCATAGAGGGCTATGGTGAAAAAGGAAATATCTTCCGTTCAAAACTGGAAAGAAGCTTTCTGAGAAACTGCTCTGTGTTCTGTTAATTCATCTCACAGAGTTACATCTTTCCCTTCAAGAAGCCTTTCGCTAAGGCTGTTCTTGTGGAATTGGCAAAGGGATATTTGGAAGCCCATAGAGGGCTATGGTGAAAAAGGAAATATCTTCCGTTCAAAACTGGAAAGAAGCTTTCTGAGAAACTGCTCTGTGTTCTGTTAATTCATCTCACAGAGTTACATCTTTCCCTTCAAGAAGCCTTTCGCTAAGGCTGTTCTTGTGGAATTGGCAAAGGGATATTTGGAAGCCCATAGAGGGCTATGGTGAAAAAGGAAATATCTTCCGTTCAAAACTGGAAAGAAGCTTTCTGAGAAACTGCTCTGTGTTCTGTTAATTCATCTCACAGAGTTACATCTTTCCCTTCAAGAAGCCTTTCGCTAAGGCTGTTCTTGTGGAATTGACAAAGGGATATTTGGAAGCCCATAGAGGGCTATGGTGAAAAAGGAAATATCTTCCGTTCAAAACTGGAAAGAAGCTTTCTGAGAAACTGCTCTGTGTTCTGTTAATTCATCTCACAGAGTTACATCTTTCCCTTCAAGAAGCCTTTCGCTAAGGCTGTTCTTGTGGAATTGGCAAAGGGATATTTGGAAGCCCATAGAGGGCTATGGTGAAAAAGGAAATATCTTCCGTTCAAAACTGGAAAGAAGCTTTCTGAGAAACTGCTCTGTGTTCTGTTAATTCATCTCACAGAGTTACATCTTTCCCTTCAAGAAGCCTTTCGCTAAGGCTGTTCTTGTGGAATTGGCAAAGGGATATTTGGAAGCCCATAGAGGGCTATGGTGAAAAAGGAAATATCTTCCGTTCAAAACTGGAAAGAAGCTTTCTGAGAAACTGCTCTGTGTTCTGTTAATTCATCTCACAGAGTTACATCTTTCCCTTCAAGAAGCCTTTCGCTAAGGCTGTTCTTGTGGAATTGGCAAAGGGATATTTGGAAGCCCATAGAGGGCTATGGTGAAAAAGGAAATATCTTCCGTTCAAAACTGGAAAGAAGCTTTCTGAGAAACTGCTCTGTGTTCTGTTAATTCATCTCACAGAGTTACATCTTTCCCTTCAAGAAGCCTTTCGCTAAGGCTGTTCTTGTGGAATTGGCAAAGGGATATTTGGAAGCCCATAGAGGGCTATGGTGAAAAAGGAAATATCTTCCGTTCAAAACTGGAAAGAAGCTTTCTGAGAAACTGCTCTGTGTTCTGTTAATTCATCTCACAGAGTTACATCTTTCCCTTCAAGAAGCCTTTCGATAAGGCTGTTCTTGTGGAATTGGCAAAGGGATATTTGGAAGCCCATTGAAGGGCTATGGTGAAAAAGGAAATATCTTCCGTTCAAAACTGGAAAGAAGCTTTCTGAGAAACTGCTCTGTGTTCTGTTAATTCATCTCACAGAGTTACATCTTTCCCTTCAAGAAGCCTTTCGCTAAGGCTGTTCTTGTGGAATTGGCAAAGGGATATTTGGAAGCCCATAGAGGGCTACGGTGAAAAAGGAAATATCTTCCGTTCAAAACTGGAAAGAAGCTTTCTGAGAAACTGCTCTGTGTTCTGTTAATTCATCTCACAGAGTTACATCTTTCCCTTCAAGAAGCCTTTCGCTAAGGCTGTTCTTGTGGAATTGGCAAAGGGATATTTGGAAGCCCATAGAGGGCTACGGTGAAAAAGGAAATATCATCCGTTCAAAACTAGAAAGAAGCTTTCTGAGAAACTGCTCTGTGTTCTGTTAATTCATCTCACAGAGTTACATCTTTCCCTTCAAGAAGCCTTTCGCTAAGGCTGTTCTTGTGGAATTGGCAAAGGGATATTTGGAAGCCCATAGAGGGCTATGGTGAAAAAGGAAATATCTTCCGTTCAAAACTGGAAAGAAGCTTTCTGAGAAACTGCTCTGTGTTCTGTTAATTCATCTCACAGAGTTACATCTTTCCCTTCAGGAAGCCTTTCGCTAAGGCTGTTCTTGTGGAATTGGCAAAGGGATATTTGGAAGCCCATAGAGGGCTATGGTGAAAAAGGAAATATCTTCCGTTCAAAACTGGAAAGAAGCTTTCTGAGAAACTGCTCTGTGTTCTGTTAATTCATCTCACAGAGTTACATCTTTCCCTTCAAGAAGCCTTTCGCTAAGGCTGTTCTTGTGGAATTGGCAAAGGGATATTTGGAAGCCCATAGAGGGCTATGGTGAAAAAGGAAATATCTTCCGTTCAAAACTGGAAAGAAGCTTTCTGAGAAACTGCTCTGTGTTCTGTTAATTCATCTCACAGAGTTACATCTTTCCCTTCAAGAAGCCTTTCGCTAAGGCTGTTCTTGTGGAATTGACAAAGGGATATTTGGAAGCCCATAGAGGGCTATGGTGAAAAAGGAAATATCTTCCGTTCAAAACTGGAAAGAAGCTTTCTGAGAAACTGCTCTGTGTTCTGTTAATTCATCTCACAGAGTTACATCTTTCCCTTCAGGAAGCCTTTCGCTAAGGCTGTTCTTGTGGAATTGGCAAAGGGATATTTGGAAGCCCATAGAGGGCTATGGTGAAAAAGGAAATATCTTCCGTTCAAAACTGGAAAGAAGCTTTCTGAGAAACTGCTCTGTGTTCTGTTAATTCATCTCACAGAGTTACATCTTTCCCTTCAAGAAGCCTTTCGCTAAGGCTGTTCTTGTGGAATTGGCAAAGGGATATTTGGAAGCCCATAGAGGGCTATGGTGAAAAAGGAAATATCTTCCGTTCAAAACTGGAAAGAAGCTTTCTGAGAAACTGCTCTGTGTTCTGTTAATTCATCTCACAGAGTTACATCTTTCCCTTCAAGAAGCCTTTCGCTAAGGCTGTTCTTGTGGAATTGGCAAAGGGATATTTGGAAGCCCATAGAGGGCTATGGTGAAAAAGGAAATATCTTCCGTTCAAAACTGGAAAGAAGCTTTCTGAGAAACTGCTCTGTGTTCTGTTAATTCATCTCACAGAGTTACATCTTTCCCTTCAAGAAGCCTTTCGCTAAGGCTGTTCTTGTGGAGTTGGCAAAGGGATATTTGGAAGCCCATAGAGGGCTATGGTGAAAAAGGAAATATCTTCCGTTCAAAACTGGAAAGAAGCTTTCTGAGAAACTGCTCTGTGTTCTGTTAATTCATCTCACAGAGTTACATCTTTCCCTTCAAGAAGCCTTTCGCTAAGGCTGTTCTTGTGGAATTGGCAAAGGGATATTTGGAAGCCCATAGAGGGCTATGGTGAAAAAGGAAATATCTTCCGTTCAAAACTGGAAAGAAGCTTTCTGAGAAACTGCTCTGTGTTCTGTTAATTCATCTCACAGAGTTACATCTTTCCCTTCAAGAAGCCTTTCGCTAAGGCTGTTCTTGTGGAATTGGCAAAGGGATATTTGGAAGCCCGTAGAGGGCTATGGTGAAAAAGGAAATATCTTCCGTTCAAAACTGGAAAGAAGCTTTCTGAGAAACTGCTCTGTGTTCTGTTAATTCATCTCACAGAGTTACATCTTTCCCTTCAAGAAGCCTTTCGCTAAGGCTGTTCTTGTGGAATTGGCAAAGGGATATTTGGAAGCCCATAGAGGGCTATGGTGAAAAAGGAAATATCTTCCGTTCAAAACTGGAAAGAAGCTTTCTGAGAAACTGCTCTGTGTTCTGTTAATTCATCTCACAGAGTTACATCTTTCCCTTCAAGAAGCCTTTCGCTAAGGCTGTTCTTGTGGAGTTGGCAAAGGGATATTTGGAAGCCCATAGAGGGCTATGGTGAAAAAGGAAATATCTTCCGTTCAAAACTGGAAAGAAGCTTTCTGAGAAACTGCTCTGTGTTCTGTTAATTCATCTCACAGAGTTACATCTTTCCCTTCAAGAAGCCTTTCGCTAAGGCTGTTCTTGTGGAATTGGCAAAGGGATATTTGGAAGCCCATAGAGGGCTCTGGTGAAAAAGGAAATATCTTCCGTTCAAAACTGGAAAGAAGCTTTCTGAGAAACTGCTCTGTGTTCTGTTAATTCATCTCACAGAGTTACATCTTTCCCTTCAAGAAGCCTTTCGCTAAGGCTGTTCTTGTGGAATTGGCAAAGGGATATTTGGAAGCCCATAGAGGGCTCTGGTGAAAAAGGAAATATCTTCCGTTCAAAACTGGAAAGAAGCTTTCTGAGAAACTGCTCTGTGTTCTGTTAATTCATCTCACAGAGTTACATCTTTCCCTTCAAGAAGCCTTTCGCTAAGGCTGTTCTTGTGGAATTGACAAAGGGATATTTGGAAGCCCATAGAGGGCTCTGGTGAAAAAGGAAATATCTTCCGTTCAAAACTGGAAAGAAGCTTTCTGAGAAACTGCTCTGTGTTCTGTTAATTCATCTCACAGAGTTACATCTTTCCCTTCAGGAAGCCTTTCGCTAAGGCTGTTCTTGTGGAATTGGCAAAGGGATATTTGGAAGCCCATAGAGGGCTATGGTGAAAAAGGAAATATCTTCCGTTCAAAACTGGAAAGAAGCTTTCTGAGAAACTGCTCTGTGTTCTGTTAATTCATCTCACAGAGTTACATCTTTCCCTTCAAGAAGCCTTTCGCTAAGGCTGTTCTTGTGGAATTGGCAAAGGGATATTTGGAAGCCCATAGAGGGCTATGGTGAAAAAGGAAATATCTTCCGTTCAAAACTGGAAAGAAGCTTTCTGAGAAACTGCTCTGTGTTCTGTTAATTCATCTCACAGAGTTACATCTTTCCCTTCAAGAAGCCTTTCGCTAAGGCTGTTCTTGTGGAATTGGCAAAGGGATATTTGGAAGCCCATAGAGGGCTATGGTGAAAAAGGAAATATCTTCCGTTCAAAACTGGAAAGAAGCTTTCTGAGAAACTGCTCTGTGTTCTGTTAATTCATCTCACAGAGTTACATCTTTCCCTTCAAGAAGCCTTTCGCTAAGGCTGTTCTTGTGGAATTGGCAAAGGGATATTTGGAAGCCCATAGAGGGCTATGGTGAAAAAGGAAATATCTTCCGTTCAAAACTGGAAAGAAGCTTTCTGAGAAACTGCTCTGTGTTCTGTTAATTCATCTCACAGAGTTACATCTTTCCCTTCAAGAAGCCTTTCGCTAAGGCTGTTCTTGTGGAATTGGCAAAGGGATATTTGGAAGCCCATAGAGGGCTATGGTGAAAAAGGAAATATCTTCCGTTCAAAACTGGAAAGAAGCTTTCTGAGAAACTGCTCTGTGTTCTGTTAATTCATCTCACAGAGTTACATCTTTCCCTTCAAGAAGCCTTTCGCTAAGGCTGTTCTTGTGGAATTGGCAAAGGGATATTTGGAAGCCCATAGAGGGCTATGGAGAAAAAGGAAATATCTTCCGTTCAAAACTGGAAAGAAGCTTTCTGAGAAACTGCTCTGTGTTCTGTTAATTCATCTCACAGAGTTACATCTTTCCCTTCAAGAAGCCTTTCGCTAAGGCTGTTCTTGTGGAATTGGCAAAGGGATATTTGGAAGCCCATAGAGGGCTATGGTGAAAAAGGAAATATCTTCCGTTCAAAACTGGAAAGAAGCTTTCTGAGAAACTGTTCTGTGTTCTGTTAATTCATCTCACAGAGTTACATCTTTCCCTTCAAGAAGCCTTTCGCTAAGGCTGTTCTTGTGGAATTGGCAAAGGGATATTTGGAAGCCCATAGAGGGCTATGGTGAAAAAGGAAATATCTTCCGTTCAAAACTGGAAAGAAGCTTTCTGAGAAACTGCTCTGTGTTCTGTTAATTCATCTCACAGAGTTACATCTTTCCCTTCAAGAAGCCTTTCGCTAAGGCTGTTCTTGTGGAATTGGCAAAGGGATATTTGGAAGCCCATAGAGGGCTATGGTGAAAAAGGAAATATCTTCCGTTCAAAACTGGAAAGAAGCTTTCTGAGAAACTGCTCTGTGTTCTGTTAATTCATCTCACAGAGTTACATCTTTCCCTTCAAGAAGCCTTTCGCTAAGGCTGTTCTTGTGGAATTGGCAAAGGGATATTTGGAAGCCCATAGAGGGCTATGGTGAAAAAGGAAATATCTTCCGTTCAAAACTGGAAAGAAGCTTTCTGAGAAACTGCTCTGTGTTCTGTTAATTCATCTCACAGAGTTACATCTTTCCCTTCAAGAAGCCTTTCGCTAAGGCTGTTCTTGTGGAATTGGCAAAGGGATATTTGGAAGCCCATAGAGGGCTATGGTGAAAAAGGAAATATCTTCCGTTCAAAACTGGAAAGAAGCTTTCTGAGAAACTGCTCTGTGTTCTGTTAATTCATCTCACAGAGTTACATCTTTCCCTTCAAGAAGCCTTTCGCTAAGGCTGTTCTTGTGGAATTGGCAAAGGGATATTTGGAAGCCCATAGAGGGCTACGGTGAAAAAGGAAATATCTTCCGTTCAAAACTGGAAAGAAGCTTTCTGAGAAACTGCTCTGTGTTCTGTTAATTCATCTCACAGAGTTACATCTTTCCCTTCAAGAAGCCTTTCGCTAAGGCTGTTCTTGTGGAATTGGCAAAGGGATATTTGGAAGCCCATAGAGGGCTACGGTGAAAAAGGAAATATCTTCCGTTCAAAACTGGAAAGAAGCTTTCTGAGAAACTGCTCTGTGTTCTGTTAATTCATCTCACAGAGTTACATCTTTCCCTTCAAGAAGCCTTTCGCTAAGGCTGTTCTTGTGGAATTGGCAAAGGGATATTTGGAAGCCCATAGAGGGCTATGGTGAAAAAGGAAATATCTTCCGTTCAAAACTGGAAAGAAGCTTTCTGAGAAACTGCTCTGTGTTCTGTTAATTCATCTCACAGAGTTACATCTTTCCCTTCAAGAAGCCTTTCGCTAAGGCTGTTCTTGTGGAATTGGCAAAGGGATATTTGGAAGCCCATAGAGGGCTATGGTGAAAAAGGAAATATCTTCCGTTCAAAACTGGAAAGAAGCTTTCTGAGAAACTGCTCTGTGTTCTGTTAATTCATCTCACAGAGTTACATCTTTCCCTTCAAGAAGCCTTTCGCTAAGGCTGTTCTTGTGGAATTGGCAAAGGGATATTTGGAAGCCCATAGAGGGCTATGGTGAAAAAGGAAATATCTTCCGTTCAAAACTGGAAAGAAGCTTTCTGAGAAACTGCTCTGTGTTCTGTTAATTCATCTCACAGAGTTACATCTTTCCCTTCAAGAAGCCTTTCGCTAAGGCTGTTCTTGTGGAATTGACAAAGGGATATTTGGAAGCCCATAGAGGGCTATGGTGAAAAAGGAAATATCTTCCGTTCAAAACTGGAAAGAAGCTTTCTGAGAAACTGCTCTGTGTTCTGTTAATTCATCTCACAGAGTTACATCTTTCCCTTCAAGAAGCCTTTCGCTAAGGCTGTTCTTGTGGAATTGGCAAAGGGATATTTGGAAGCCCATAGAGGGCTATGGTGAAAAAGGAAATATCTTCCGTTCAAAACTGGAAAGAAGCTTTCTGAGAAACTGCTCTGTGTTCTGTTAATTCATCTCACAGAGTTACATCTTTCCCTTCAAGAAGCCTTTCGCTAAGGCTGTTCTTTTGGAATTGGCAAAGGGATATTTGGAAGCCCATAGAGGGCTATGGTGAAAAAGGAAATATCTTCCGTTCAAAACTGGAAAGAAGCTTTCTGAGAAACTGCTCTGTGTTCTGTTAATTCATCTCACAGAGTTACATCTTTCCCTTCAAGAAGCCTTTCGCTAAGGCTGTTCTTGTGGAATTGGCAAAGGGATATTTGGAAGCCCATAGAGGGCTATGGTGAAAAAGGAAATATCTTCCGTTCAAAACTGGAAAGAAGCTTTCTGAGAAACTGCTCTGTGTTCTGTTAATTCATCTCACAGAGTTACATCTTTCCCTTCAAGAAGCCTTTCGCTAAGGCTGTTCTTGTGGAATTGGCAAAGGGATATTTGGAAGCCCATAGAGGGCTATGGTGAAAAAGGAAATATCTTCCGTTCAAAACTGGAAAGAAGCTTTCTGAGAAACTGCTCTGTGTTCTGTTAATTCATCTCACAGAGTTACATCTTTCCCTTCAAGAAGCCTTTCGCTAAGGCTGTTCTTGTGGAATTGGCAAAGGGATATTTGGAAGCCCATAGAGGGCTATGGTGAAAAAGGAAATATCTTCCGTTCAAAACTGGAAAGAAGCTTTCTGAGAAACTGCTCTGTGTTCTGTTAATTCATCTCACAGAGTTACATCTTTCCCTTCAAGAAGCCTTTCGCTAAGGCTGTTCTTGTGGAATTGGCAAAGGGATATTTGGAAGCCCATAGAGGGCTACGGTGAAAAAGGAAATATCTTCCGTTCAAAACTGGAAAGAAGCTTTCTGAGAAACTGCTCTGTGTTCTGTTAATTCATCTCACAGAGTTACATCTTTCCCTTCAAGAAGCCTTTCGCTAAGGCTGTTCTTGTGGAATTGGCAAAGGGATATTTGGAAGCCCATAGAGGGCTACGGTGAAAAAGGAAATATCTTCCGTTCAAAACTGGAAAGAAGCTTTCTGAGAAACTGCTCTGTGTTCTGTTAATTCATCTCACAGAGTTACATCTTTCCCTTCAAGAAGCCTTTCGCTAAGGCTGTTCTTGTGGAATTGGCAAAGGGATATTTGGAAGCCCATAGAGGGCTATGGTGAAAAAGGAAATATCTTCCGTTCAAAACTGGAAAGAAGCTTTCTGAGAAACTGCTCTGTGTTCTGTTAATTCATCTCACAGAGTTACATCTTTCCCTTCAAGAAGCCTTTCGCTAAGGCTGTTCTTGTGGAATTGGCAAAGGGATATTTGGAAGCCCATAGAGGGCTATGGTGAAAAAGGAAATATCTTCCGTTCAAAACTGGAAAGAAGCTTTCTGAGAAACTGCTCTGTGTTCTGTTAATTCATCTCACAGAGTTACATCTTTCCCTTCAAGAAGCCTTTCGCTAAGGCTGTTCTTGTGGAATTGGCAAAGGGATATTTGGAAGCCCATAGAGGGCTATGGTGAAAAAGGAAATATCTTCCGTTCAAAACTGGAAAGAAGCTTTCTGAGAAACTGCTCTGTGTTCTGTTAATTCATCTCACAGAGTTACATCTTTCCCTTCAAGAAGCCTTTCGCTAAGGCTGTTCTTGTGGAATTGACAAAGGGATATTTGGAAGCCCATAGAGGGCTATGGTGAAAAAGGAAATATCTTCCGTTCAAAACTGGAAAGAAGCTTTCTGAGAAACTGCTCTGTGTTCTGTTAATTCATCTCACAGAGTTACATCTTTCCCTTCAAGAAGCCTTTCGCTAAGGCTGTTCTTGTGGAATTGGCAAAGGGATATTTGGAAGCCCATAGAGGGCTATGGTGAAAAAGGAAATATCTTCCGTTCAAAACTGGAAAGAAGCTTTCTGAGAAACTGCTCTGTGTTCTGTTAATTCATCTCACAGAGTTACATCTTTCCCTTCAAGAAGCCTTTCGCTAAGGCTGTTCTTGTGGAATTGGCAAAGGGATATTTGGAAGCCCATAGAGGGCTATGGTGAAAAAGGAAATATCTTCCGTTCAAAACTGGAAAGAAGCTTTCTGAGAAACTGCTCTGTGTTCTGTTAATTCATCTCACAGAGTTACATCTTTCCCTTCAAGAAGCCTTTCGCTAAGGCTGTTCTTGTGGAATTGGCAAAGGGATATTTGGAAGCCCATAGAGGGCTATGGTGAAAAAGGAAATATCTTCCGTTCAAAACTGGAAAGAAGCTTTCTGAGAAACTGCTCTGTGTTCTGTTAATTCATCTCACAGAGTTACATCTTTCCCTTCAAGAAGCCTTTCGCTAAGGCTGTTCTTGTGGAATTGGCAAAGGGATATTTGGAAGCCCATAGAGGGCTATGGTGAAAAAGGAAATATCTTCCGTTCAAAACTGGAAAGAAGCTTTCTGAGAAACTGCTCTGTGTTCTGTTAATTCATCTCACAGAGTTACATCTTTCCCTTCAAGAAGCCTTTCGCTAAGGCTGTTCTTGTGGAATTGGCAAAGGGATATTTGGAAGCCCATAGAGGGCTATGGTGAAAAAGGAAATATCTTCCGTTCAAAACTGGAAAGAAGCTTTCTGAGAAACTGCTCTGTGTTCTGTTAATTCATCTCACAGAGTTACATCTTTCCCTTCAAGAAGCCTTTCGCTAAGGCTGTTCTTGTGGAATTGGCAAAGGGATATTTGGAAGCCCATAGAGGGGCTACGGTGAAAAAGGAAATATCTTCCGTTCAAAACTGGAAAGAAGCTTTCTGAGAAACTGCTCTGTGTTCTGTTAATTCATCTCACAGAGTTACATCTTTCCCTTCAAGAAGCCTTTCGCTAAGGCTGTTCTTGTGGAATTGGCAAAGGGATATTTGGAAGCCCATAGAGGGCTACGGTGAAAAAGGAAATATCTTCCGTTCAAAACTGGAAAGAAGCTTTCTGAGAAACTGCTCTGTGTTCTGTTAATTCATCTCACAGAGTTACATCTTTCCCTTCAAGAAGCCTTTCGCTAAGGCTGTTCTTGTGGAATTGGCAAAGGGATATTTGGAAGCCCATAGAGGGCTATGGTGAAAAAGGAAATATCTTCCGTTCAAAACTGGAAAGAAGCTTTCTGAGAAACTGCTCTGTGTTCTGTTAATTCATCTCACAGAGTTACATCTTTCCCTTCAAGAAGCCTTTCGCTAAGGCTGTTCTTGTGGAATTGGCAAAGGGATATTTGGAAGCCCATAGAGGGCTATGGTGAAAAAGGAAATATCTTCCGTTCAAAACTGGAAAGAAGCTTTCTGAGAAACTGCTCTGTGTTCTGTTAATTCATCTCACAGAGTTACATCTTTCCCTTCAAGAAGCCTTTCGCTAAGGCTGTTCTTGTGGAATTGGCAAAGGGATATTTGGAAGCCCATAGAGGGCTATGGTGAAAAAGGAAATATCTTCCGTTCAAAACTGGAAAGAAGCTTTCTGAGAAAACTGCTCTGTGTTCTGTTAATTCATCTCACAGAGTTACATCTTTCCCTTCAAGAAGCCTTTCGCTAAGGCTGTTCTTGTGGAATTGACAAAGGGATATTTGGAAGCCCATAGAGGGCTATGGTGAAAAAGGAAATATCTTCCGTTCAAAACTGGAAAGAAGCTTTCTGAGAAACTGCTCTGTGTTCTGTTAATTCATCTCACAGAGTTACATCTTTCCCTTCAGGAAGCCTTTCGCTAAGGCTGTTCTTGTGGAATTGGCAAAGGGATATTTGGAAGCCCATAGAGGGCTATGGTGAAAAAGGAAATATCTTCCGTTCAAAACTGGAAAGAAGCTTTCTGAGAAACTGCTCTGTGTTCTGTTAATTCATCTCACAGAGTTACATCTTTCCCTTCAGGAAGCCTTTCGCTAAGGCTGTTCTTGTGGAATTGGCAAAGGGATATTTGGAAGCCCATAGAGGGCTATGGTGAAAAAGGAAATATCTTCCGTTCAAAACTGGAAAGAAGCTTTCTGAGAAACTGCTCTGTGTTCTGTTAATTCATCTCACAGAGTTACATCTTTCCCTTCAAGAAGCCTTTCGCTAAGGCTGTTCTTGTGGAATTGGCAAAGGGATATTTGGAAGCCCATAGAGGGCTCTGGTGAAAAAGGAAATATCTTCCGTTCAAAACTGGAAAGAAGCTTTCTGAGAAACTGCTCTGTGTTCTGTTAATTCATCTCACAGAGTTACATCTTTCCCTTCAAGAAGCCTTTCGCTAAGGCTGTTCTTGTGGAATTGGCAAAGGGATATTTGGAAGCCCATAGAGGGCTATGGTGAAAAAGGAAATATCTTCCGTTCAAAACTGGAAAGAAGCTTTCTGAGAAACTGCTCTGTGTTCTGTTAATTCATCTCACAGAGTTACATCTTTCCCTTCAAGAAGCCTTTCGCTAAGGCTGTTCTTGTGGAATTGGCAAAGGGATATTTGGAAGCCCATAGAGGGCTATGGTGAAAAAGGAAATATCTTCCGTTCAAAACTGGAAAGAAGCTTTCTGAGAAACTGCTCTGTGTTCTGTTAATTCATCTCACAGAGTTACATCTTTCCCTTCAAGAAGCCTTTCGCTAAGGCTGTTCTTGTGGAATTGGCAAAGGGATATTTGGAAGCCCATAGAGGGCTATGGTGAAAAAGGAAATATCTTCCGTTCAAAACTGGAAAGAAGCTTTCTGAGAAACTGCTCTGCGTTCTGTTAATTCATCTCACAGAGTTACATCTTTCCCTTCAAGAAGCCCTTTCGGCTAAGGCTGTTCTTGTGGAATTGGCAAAGGGATATTTGGAAGCCCATAGAGGGCTATGGTGAAAAAGGAAATATCTTCCGTTCAAAACTGAGAAAGACAGCTTTCTGAGAAACTGCTCTGTGTTCTGTTAATTCATCTCACAGAGTTACATCTTTCCCTTCAAGAAGCCTTTCGCTAAGGCTGTTCTTGTGGAATTGGCAAAGGGATATTTGGAAGCCCATAGAGGGCTATGGTGAAAAAGGAAATATCTTCCGTTCAAAACTGGAAAGAAGCTTTCTGAGAAACTGCTCTGTGTTCTGTTAATTTCATCTCACAGAGTTACATCTTTCCCTTCAAGAAGCCTTT
>NW_027326914.1:0-26544 GCF_047675955.1 Chlorocebus sabaeus | reverse complement strand
CGTTTTGACCGGCTCAAACCCACACCAGACTGGCTCATAGCGGTTTTGACGGGATGAGACAGGATAAAATCGGACAGGAATGGCTCAAACCAGATGAAACCGCACAAGACCGGCCCAGAACAGCTGAAGTCGGAGGAAACCGGAGGAGACCCGACCTGACCGGCTTACACCGGGCCACTACCCGGATTTGAGAGGCTCAAACCGGACCAGACCGGCTCAAACTGGTTTTGACCGGCCTGAGCCGGTTTTGACTGGCTCAAACCAGACCATACCGGCTCAAACCGTACCAGAACGGCTCAAACCGGTTTTGACCGGATGACACCAGATCAAACGTGACCAGACTGGCTCACACAGGTTGAAAGCGAACCAGACAGGCCCACACTGGCTGAAAACGTATGAAACCGGACCAGACTGGCCCAGACAGGCTAAAACCGGGCCAGACCGGCTCAAACCGGATTTGACCAGCTCAAACCATACCAGACCGGTTCAAACCGGTTTTGACAGGCTCAATCTGGTTTTGACCGTCTCAAACAGGTTTTGACTGGCTCAAAACCACTCCAGACCAGATAAAACCGGTTTTCACCGCCTCAAACCGGTTTTGACCTGATTAGACCGGATCAAACCGGACCACACCGGCTCAGACAGGCTCGAATCGGTTTTGACTGGATTCAACCAGACCAAACCGATTCAAACCCGTTTTGACCGGCTCGAACCGCTTTTGACCGGCTCAAACCAGACCAGACCTGCTCAAACCAGACCAGACCGGCTCAAACCGGTTTTGACCTGCTCAAACCACACCAGACCGGCTGAAACCAGTTTTAACCGGATGAGACAGGATCAAACCGAATCAGACCGGCCCAGACCGGCTAATATCGGATCAAACCAGACCAGACAGGCCCAAACTGCCAAAAACTGGGCCACAAACCTGTTTCATCGGCTCAAACCAGACCAGACCAGCTAAAACCAGACTGGACCATCTCATACAGGTTTCGACCGGCTCATAGCTGTTTTTACCAGCTCAAATCAGACCACACCGGTTCAATCCGGTTTTGACAGGCTCAAACCTGTTTTGAAAGGCTCGAACCGCTTTTGACAGGCTCAAACCGGTTTTGACCGGCTCAAACAACACCAGACCGGCTCAAACCGGTATTGACCAGCTGAAACCGATTTTGACCATATGAGACCGGATCAAACCGGACCAGACGAGCCAAGACCGGCTAAAACCGGATCAATCCGGACCAGAACGGCCCAGACCGCCTAAAACCGGGCCAAACTGGCTCAAACCTATTTTGACTGACTCAAACCAGACCAGACCGGGCCAGACCGGCTGAAACTGGATCAAATCTGACCATACCGGGCCAGACCGGCTAAAACTGTGCCACAAACCGGTTTTGACCGGCTCAAACCAGACCAGACCGGCTCAAACCGGTTTTGACCAGCCTGAGCCGTTTTTGACCGTCTCAAAACAGACCAGACCGGCTCAAACTGGAGCAGACAGTCTCAAACCGGTTTTGACCGGATGACACCGGATCAATCCTGACAAGACCGGCTCACACCGGATCAAACCGGACCAGACAGGCCCAGAAAGACTGACAACGGATCAAACCGGACCAGACCGGTCCAGACTGGCTAAAACTGGGCCAGACTGGCTCAAACCGGTTTTGACCAGCTGAAACCAGACCAGACCAGTTCAAACTGGTTTTGACTGGCTTAATCCGGTTTTGACTGACTCAAACCGGTTTTGACCGGCTCAAACCACTCCAGACCGGCTAAAACCGGTTATCACCGGCTCAAACCGCTTTTGACCTGATTAGAACGGATCAAACCAGACCAGACCAGCTCAGACAGGCTTGAATCCATTTTGACTGGCTTCAAACAGACCAAACAGGCTCAATCCGGTTTTGACCGTCTCGAACCGTTTTTGACCGGCTCAAACCACTCCAGACCGGCTAAAACCTGTTTTCACACCGACTCAAACTGGTTTTGACCTGATTAGACTGGATCAAACCAGACCAGACCGTCTCAGATAGGCTCGAATCGGTTTTGACTGGCTTCAACCAGACCAAACCGGCTCAAACCGGTTTTGACCTGCTCAATCCACACCAGACCGGCTGAAACCGGTTTTGACGGGCTACAACCGGTTTTGACCGGATGAGACCAGATCAAACCGAATTAGACCGGCCCAGACCGGCTAAAATCAAAACACACCAGACGAGAGCGGCCCAGACCGCCTAAAATTGGGCCACAAACCGCTTTTGAGGGGTTCAAACCAGAAAAGACCAGCTCAAACCAGTTTTGACCAGCTCAAAGCAGTTTTGACCTGATCAAACCGGACTCGAATGGCCCAGACCATCTGAAACCGGTCAAACCGGTCCAGACCGGCCCAGACCGGCTATAACCGGGCCACCAACCGGTTTTGACCGGCTCAAACCAGACAAGAACGGCTCAAACCGGTTTTGACTGGCTAAAACCGGTTTTTACTGGATAAGACCGGATCAAACCGAATCAGACTGGCCCAGACTGGCTAAAATCGAAACAAACCGGACCAGACCAGCCTAGACCGCCTAACACTGGACCACAAACCGGTTTTCACCCTTTTCAAACCACACCAGACCGGTTCAAACCAGACCAGAATGGCTCAAACCGGTTTTGACCGGCTCAAACCGGTTTTGACCGGCTCAAACCAGATGAAACCGCAACAGACCGCACAAGAACAGCTGAAGCTGGAGCAATCCGCACAAGACCGTCCCAGAACGGCTTTAACCAGTCCACAAACCGGTTTTGACCGGATCAAACCAGACCAGACCGGCTCAAACCGGATGAAACGGGACCAGACCGGCCCAGACCGCATAAAACCAGGCCAATCCGGCTCAAACCTAATTTGATCAGCTCAAATCAGACCAGACCGACTCGAACCTGTTTTGACCGGCTCAAACCAGACCAGCCCGGCTCAAACAGGTTTTGACCAGACTAGACCGGACCAAACCGGACCAGACCTTCTCAAACAGGATCATACCGGACCAGACCGGCACATACCAGCTCAAACCAGCTGAAACTGGACCAGACCGGCCCAGACAGGCTAAAACCGGGCCAAACCGGCTCAATCAGGTTTTGACCGGCTCAAACCGGCCAGACCATCTCAAACCCGTTTTGACCAGCTCAAACCCGACCACACCAGCTGAAACCAGACGAGACCAGCTCAAACAGGTTTCGACAATCTCAAACCAGACCATACTGGCTCAACCAGATCAAAGCGGAGCAGACCGGCTCAAACAGGATCAAACAGGACCAGAACCGCTCAAACCGGATCAAACCAGATCAGACCCGGCTCAAACTTTGCCAGACTGGCTCAAACCGGTCGCAAACCACTTTTGACCAGCTCAAACCGATCCAGACAGCCTCAAACCAGTTTTGACTGGATCAAACCAGACTCAAACTGGAACAGACCGTCTCAAACCCGTTTTGACTGGCTCAAACCCGACCCAGACCGGCTGAAACCGGACGAGACCGGCTCAAACTGGTTTGGACCGGCTCAAACCAGACCAGACTGGCTCAATCAGATCAAGCGGACCAAACTGGCTCAAACCTATTTTCAGCAGCTCAAACCAGACAAGACCGACTTGATCCTGTTTTGACTGGCTCAAACCAGACCTGACCGGCTCAATCCGGTTTTGATCGATTAGACCAGATCAAACTGTACCAGACCTTCTCAAACCGGATCATACCGGACCAGATCGGCAGAAACCGTCTCAAACTGGCTCAAATGGAATCAGACCAGCCCAGACAGGCGAAAACCGGGCCAAACCGGCTCAATCAGGTTTTGACTGGCTCAAACCAGACCAGACCGTCTCAAACCAGACCACACTGCCTCAAACCGGTTTTGATCGGCTGAGACATGATAAAACCAGACCAGACCGGCTCAAACCGGATGAAACCGCACCAGACCAGCCCAGAACAGCTGAAGCCGGAGCAAACCCGACCAGACAGGGCCAGACCAGCTAAAAGTGGCCCACAAACCTGTTCTGACCGGCTCAAACCAGAACAGACCGGCTCAAACTGGTTTTGACCAGCCTGAGCCGGTTTTGACCAGCTCAAACTGGACCAGACCTGCTCAAACCGGTTTTGACCGGATGACACCAGATCAAACAGGACCAGACCGGCTCACACCGGATCAAACCAGACCAGACAGGCCAAGAAAGGCTGTTACCGGATCAAACCGGACCCGACAGGACCAGACCGGCTAAAACTGGGCCAGACCGGCTCAAAAGGGTTATGACCGGCTCAAACCAGACCAGACCGTATCAAACCGGTTTTGACTGGCTCAATCCGGTTTTGACCGGCTCAAACCAGTTTTGACTGGCTCAAGGCTCTCCAGTCCGGCTAAAACCGGTTTTCAACGGCTCAAACTGGTTTTGACCTTATTAGACCGGAGCAAACCAGACCAGACGGGCTCAGACAGGCTCAAATCGGTTTTGATCGGCTCAAACCGGACAAGGACCAAACTGGCTCAAACTGGATTCACACTGCACCAGACCATCTCAAAACCGTTTTGACTGGTTCAATCCCGGCCAGACCGGCTGAAACCGGACGAGACCGGCTCAAACCGGCTTGTACCGGCTCAAACCAGACCAGACTGGCTCAACAAGATCAAAACGGACCATACCGGCTCAAACCGGATCAAACCGGAGCAGAACAGCTGAAACCAGATCAAACCAGACCAGACCGGCTCAAACCAATTTTAAACGGCTCAATCCTGACCAGACTGGCTGAAATGGGACGAGACCCGCCTCAAACCGGTTTTGACCAGGTCAAATCGGACCAGAATGGCACAAACTGGTTTTGACGGGCTCAAACGCGACCAGACCCTCTGAAATCGGACCAGACAGGCTCAAACCCGGTTTTAACCGGCTCAAACCCTACCAGACCGGCTAAAACCGGGCTAGACCCGTTCAAACCGGACTCAAACTGGAATATACCGGCTCAAATCAGAGCAGAGCAGCACAAACCGATTTTGACCGGCTCAAACCTGACTCAAACTGGACCAGACCAGCTCAAACCAGTGTTGACTGGCTCAAACCAGAATCAATCCGGACCAGACCGACTCAAACCGGTTTTGAAAGGCTCAAACCAGACCATACCAGCTCAACCGAATCAAACCAGACCAGACCAGCTTAAACCGGATCAAACCAGACCAGACCAGCTCAAACCGGTTTGATCGGCTCAAATCTGACCAGAGCAGCACAAACCGAATTTGACCACCTCAAACCAGACTCAAACAGGACCACACCGGCTCAAACGGTTTTGACCGGCTCAAACCCGACCAGACTGGCTGAAAGGGGATGAGACCGCCTCAAACCGGTTTTGACGGACTCAAACACGTACAGACTGGCTAAAACCGGACCAGACCGGCTCAAAACGGTTTTGACCGGCTCAAAGCGGACTAGACCGGCTCTACCCGGTTATGACCGGCTCAGACCACACTCAAACCAGACCAGACCCTCTCAAACTGGTGTTGTCCAGCTCAAACCGGACTCAAACCGGACCACACCTTCTCAAACCCGTTTTGACTGGCTCAAACCCGACGAGACCGGCTCAAACCGGCTTTGACCGGAAGAGACAAGGTAAAACCGGATCAGACTGGCTCAAACCGGTTTTCAAAGTCTCAAACTGGACCAGACCGGCTTATATGGTATGAAACCAGGTTTGTCTGGCTCAAACCGGACTCAAACCGGACCAGGAAATCTAAAACCGGCTCAAACCAGAACAGACCAGCTCAAACTGGTTATGACCAGTTCATACCGGACTCAAACCGGACCAGACCGTCACAAACTGGTGTTGACCGGCTCCAACTGGACAGAAACCGGACTAGACCGGATCAAACCGGTTTTGACCAGCTCAAACCGGACCAGACCGACTCAAACCCGATCCAACCGTATCAGAGCGGCTCAAACCGGTTTGGACGAGTTCAGGCTGGACTCAAACCGGACCAGACCATCTCAAACCGGTTTTGAACAACTCAAACCGAAGCAGAACGGCTCAAACCGGTTTTGACTGGCTCAAATCAGACTCAAACCGGACCAGACTGGCTCAAACCGGCTCAAACTGGACCACATGGACTAAAATTGGATCAAACCAGACGAGACCGGCTCAAAAGGGATCAATCCGGACCAGACCGGCTAGAACCGCTAAATCTGGTTTTGACCGGCTCAAACCGGACTCAAACCGATATTGACCGGCTCAAACCAGATCACACTGGAGCAGACTGGCTCAAACCGTATCAAAACGGAACAGAGCGGCTCCAACGGACCACAAGGGACCATACCTGATTAATTCGGATCAAACTGGAACAGACCACCTCAAACCGGCGTTGACCAGCTCAGACCCGACCAGTCTGGCTTAAACCGGAGCAGACTGGCTCAAAACGGGTTTCACTGGCTTACTCAGGGGAGTGTACACGAAGGGGAGTGCTCATTTAGGGGAGTGCACACACAGGGGTGTCCTCACTCAAGGGAGTGCACACATTGGGGAGTGCACACTCAGGGGAGCGCTCACACAGGGGAGTGGCCACTGAGGTGAGCGCTCACACATGGAAGAGCACACTCAGGGGAGCCCTCACTCAGGTGAGTCCACACTCAGGGGAGTGCACACTCAGAGTAGCCCTCACTCAGGCAGGTGCACTCTCAGGTGAGAGCACACTCAGGGGAGCACTCACTCAGGGGAGTGCACACTGAAAGGAGTGCACACTCAGGGGAGTGCACACTCAGTGGAGTCCTCACTCAGGGAGAGTGCGAACTAAGAGGAGTGCACACTCAGGGGAGTGCTCACTCAGGGGAGTGCACACTCAGGGGAGTGCACACTCAGGGGAGTGCTCACTCAGAGGAGTGCACACACTGGGGAGTGCACACTCAGGTGAGCGCACAAACAGGGGAGGGTTCACTCAGGGGAGTGCACACTCAGGGGAGTCATCACGCAGGCGAGCGCACATTCAGGGGAGTGCCGAATCAGAGTAGTCCTTACTCAGGTGAGCGCACACTAAGGGGAGTGAACACTCAGGGGAGCGCTCACTCAGGGGAGTGCTCATTAAGGGGAGTGCACACTCAGGGGAGTCATCACTCAGTCGAGAACCCCCTCAGGAGAGCGCTCACTCGGGTGAGTCCTCACTCAGGCGAGTTCACACTCAGGGGAGTGCTCACTTAGAGTAGTCCTTACTCAGGTGAGCGCACACTCAGGGGAGTGCAGCCTCAGCGGAGCACTCACTCAGGGGAGTGCACACTCAGGGGAGCGCACACTCAGTGGAGTGGACACACTGGGGGGTGCACACTCATGGGAGTCCTCACTCAGAGGGGTGCGAACTAAGAGGAGTGAACTCTCAGGGGAGTGCTCACTCAGGGGAGTGCACACACAGGGGTGTCCTCACCGAGGGGTGCGCTCACTCAGGGGAGTGCACAATCAGGTGAGCCCACACTCAGGAGAGTGCACACTCAGGGGAGTCCTCACTCAGGAGACTACGAACTCAGGGAAGTGCACTCCCTGGGAAGCGAACACTCAAGGGACTGCACACTCAGGGGTAGTGCACACTCAAGGGAGTCCTCACTCAGGAGAGTGCGAACTCAGAGGAGTGCACACTCAGGGGAGTGCTCATTCAGGGGACTGCACACTCAGGGGAGTCATCACTCTGACGAGTACCCCCCTCAGGAGAGCGCTCACTCTGGGGCATCCTCACACAGGCGAGTTCACACTCAGGGAAGTGCACACTCAGGGGTATCCTCACCCAGGCGAGTGCACACTCAGGTTAGTGGGCATTCAGGGGAGCGCTCACTCAGGCGAGTTCACACTCAGGGTAGCGCAATCTCAAGGGAGCGCAAACTCAGGGGAGTGTAATCTTAGGGGACAGCTCAATCCGTGGAGTGCACACTCAGGGGAGTCCAAACTCAGGCGAGTTCACACTCAGGGGAGTGCACACTCAGGGGAGTCCTCACCCAGGCGAGTGCACACTCAGGGGAGTTCGCACTCAGGGGAGCGCTCACTCAGGGCAGCGAACACACTGGGGAGAGCACACACAGGGGAGCGCACACACATGGGAATGCACACACAGGGGAGTGCTCACTCAGGAGAGCGCACACTCAGCGGAGTGCACGCTCAGGTGAGCATACACACAGGGGAGTGCACACTCAGGGGAGTCCTCACTCAAAAAGAGTGCGAACTCAGGGGAGCGAAATCTCAGGGTAGCACACACTCAGGTGAGTTCACACTCAGGGGAGTCCTCACTCAGGAGAGTGCGAACTCAGAGGAGTGCAAACTCAGGGGAGTGCTCATTCAGTGGAGTACACATTCAGGGGAGTGCTCACTCAGACGAGTGCACACTCAGGGGAATGCACACTCAGGGAGGCGCTCACAAAGCGGAGTGCTCTCTCAAATGAGCGCTCACTCAGGGGAGTGCACACTCAGGGGATCAAAACGGACTAGAGCGGCTCAAACTGGTTTTGACCGGCTCAAACCGGACCAGACCTGCCCAAACGGATCAAACCGGACCAGACCGGCTCAAACCGGCACAAACTGGACCACACCGGCTTAGACAGGATTTGACTGGCTCAAACCGAAACAGAGAGGCTCCAACAGGATCAAAAACGGACCAGTCCGGCTGTTAGACCAGCTCAAACATGTTTTGATTGACTCAAACCGGAGAAGATTGGCTCAAACCGGACTCAAACTGGAGCAGAACGGATCAAACCGGTGTTGACCAGCTGAAACCTGACTCAAACTGGACCAGACCGGCTCAAAGCGGTGTTGACCGGCTCAAACCGGACTCAATCTGGACCAGACCGGCTCATACCGGCTTTGAACGGCTCAAACCAGACCCTATCAGCTGAAACAATCAAACTGGACCAGACCGGGTTAAACCAGATCAAACCGGACCAGACCAGCTCAAACCGGTTTTGACCGGCTCAAATCGGACGAGAGCAACACAAACCGAAATTGACAAGCTCAAACCAGACTCAAACAGGACCACACCGGCTCAAACCAGTTTTGACCGGCTCAAACCCGACCATACCGTCTGAAACCAGACCAGACAGGCTCAAACCGGTTTTGACCGGCTCAAACCCTACCACATTGGCTGAAATGGGACGAGACGGCCTCATACCGGTTTCGACTGGCTCAAATCAGACCAGAACGGCACAAACCTGTTTTGACCATATTAGACTGGCTCAAACCGGTTTTTAGCGGCTCAAATCGCACTACACCAGCTCAAAACGGTTTTGACCAGCTCCAAATAGACTCAAACCATTTTTGACCGTCACAAACTGGATCAGACCGCCTCAAACCTGTTTTGATCGGCTCAAACCGGACGCAAAACGTACCAGTCCGGCTCATACTGGACTCAAATCGGACTAGACCGGCTCTAACCGGTTATGACCGGCTCAAACCGGATGAAACCGGACCAGACTGTCTCAAACTGGTGTTTTCCGGCTCAAACCGCACTCAAACCGGACCAGACCGGCTCAGACCGGTTTGGACCGGCTCAAATCGGACCAGAGCAGCACAAACCGTATTTGACCAGCTTAAAGCAGACTCAAACAGGACCACACCGGCTCAAACCGGTTTTGATCGGCTCAAACCCGACCCGACCAGCTGAAACAGGACGAGACCGCCTCAAACCGGTTTTGACCGACTCAAACCCATCCAGACTGGCTAAAACTGGACCAGATCAGCTCAAACCGGCACAAACCGGACCAGATCGGCTCAAACCGGTTTTGACCATCTCAAAACAGACCAGATCAGCATGAACCTGCTTAACCCAACCAGACCGGCACAGAAAGGCTAAAACCAGGCCAAATCGGCTCAATCAGGTTTTGACCATCTCAAACAAGACCAGACTGGCTCAAACAAGACCACACCAGCTCAAACCGGTTTTGACCGGATGAGACCGGACCAACCGGACCAGACCGGCTCAAACCGGATCAAACCGGAAAAGACCAGCCCAGACAGGCTAAAACCGGGCCAAATCGGCTCAAACCGGTTTTGACCAGCTCAAACCAGACCAGACCGGCTCAAACCGGTTTTGACTGGCTCAAACCAGACCAGAGCGGCTCAAACCGAATTTGACCGGATGAGACAGGATAAAACCGGAGCAGACCGGCTCAAACCGGATGAAACTGCACCAGACCGGCCCAGAACAGCTGAAGCTGGTGCAAACCGCACCAGACCAACCCAGACCGGCCAAAACCGAGCCACAAACCGGGTTTGACTGGCTCAAACAAGATCAGACCGGCTCAAACCGGTTTTGACCGGCTCAAACCAGACCAGACCGTCTCAAACCAGACCAGACCGGGTCAAACCGGTTTTGACCGGATGACACCAGATCAAACCGGCCAGACTGGCTCACACCGGATCAAACCGGACCAGACAGGCCCTGACCAGCTCAAACCAGACCAGATCGGCTCATACCAGATCAAACCTCACCAGACCACCTAAAACGGAGCCAAACCGGCTCAAACTTGTTTTGACCGGCTCAAACCAGACCATACCGGGTCGAACCTGTTTTGACCGGCTCAAACCAGACCTGACCGGCTCAAACCCATTTTGACTGCATTAGATCAGATCAAACGGGACCAGACCTTCCCAAACCGGATCATACTGGACCAGACGAGCACAAACCGGCTCAAACCGGCTCAAACCAAACCAGACCGGCCCAGACAGGCTAAAACCGGGCCAAACCAGCTCAATCCGGTTTTGACCGGATGACTTCGGATCAAACTGGACCAGACCGGCTCACACCTGATCAAACCGGATCAGACAGGCCCAGACCATCTGAAACCGGATCAAAATGGACCAGACAGGCCCAGACCGGCTAAAACCGGGCCAGACCGGCTCAAACCGGTTTTCACCGGCTCAAACCAGACCAGACAGGTTCAAACCGGTTTTGACTGTCTCAATCCGGTTTTTACCGGCTCAAACCGGTTTTGTCCGGTTCAAACCACACCAGACCCGCGCAAACCGGTTTTGACCGTCTGAAACCGGTTTTCACCAGATGAGACCAGATCAAACCGCACCAGATGGGCCCAGACGGGCTAAAACCGACTCAAACTGGACCAGACCGGCCCAGGCCGGCTAAAACCGGGGCACAAACCGGGTTTGACCGTCTCAAACCAGACCAGACTGGCTCAAACCGGACCAGACTGGCTCAAACCCGACCAGAGCGGATCAAACCGGACCAGACCGGCTCAAAATGGTTTTGACCAGATGACACCAGATCAAACCGGACCACACCGGCTCACACCAGAACAAACCGGACCAGACAGGCCTGGACTGGCTAAAATTGGGCCAGATCGGCTCAAACCGGTTTTGACCAGCTCAAACCAGACCAGACCAGTTCAAACCGGTTTTCACTGGGTCAATCCGGTTTTGACTGGCTGACACGGGTTTTGAACGGATCAAACCACTCCAGACTGGCAAAAACCGGTTTTCATTGGCTCAAACCGGGTCTGACCTGAGTAGACCGGATCAAACCGGACAAGACCAGCTCAGACAGTCTCGAATCGGTTTTGACTGACTTCAAGCAGACCAAACCGGCTCGAACTGGTTTTGACCGGATCAAACCAGACCATAACGACTCAAACCAGTTCAGATCAGCTGAAAATGCTTTTGACCAGCTCAAACCGGTTTTGACCTGCTCAAACCACACCAGACCGGCTGACACCGGTTTTTCAAGGCTCAAACTGGTTTTGACCGGCTCAAACCAGACCAGACCGGTTCAATCCGGTTTTGACTGGCTCAAACCAGACCAGATCGGCTCAAACCGGACCAGACCGGTTGAAACTGGTTTTGACCGGATGACACCAGATCAAACCGGACCAGACAGGCTCACACCGGATCAAACCGGACCAGACAGGCCCAGACCAGCTGAAACCGGAACAAACCGGACCAGACCAGTCCAGACAGGCTAAAACCGGGCCAGACCGGCTCAAACCGGTTTTGACCAGCTCAAACCAGACCAGACAGGCTCAAACCAGACCAGACAGGTTCAAATCCGGTTTTGACCGGCTTAAACTGGTTTTGAACAGTTCGAACCGGTTTTGACCTGCTGAAACCACACCAGACCGGCTCAAACCGGTTTTGACCAGCTAAAATCGATTTTGACCGGATGGGACCAGATCAAACCGTACCACACGAGCCCAGACCAGCTAAAACCGGATCAAACCGGACCAGACTGGCCCAGACCACCTACAACCGGTCCAACCCGGCTCAAACCTATTTTGACCAGCTCAAACCAGACCAGACCGACTTGATCCTGTTTTGACCGGCTCAAAGCAGACCTATCCAGCTCAAACCGGTGTTGATCAGTTTAGACCAGATCAAACTGTACCAGACCTTCTCAAACCGGATCATACCGGACCAGACCACCACAAACCGTCTCAATCCGGCTCAAATCGATCAAGACCGGCCCAGACAGGCTAAAACAGGGCCAAACCGGCTCAATCAGGTTTTGACTGGCTCAAACCAGACCAGACGGTCTCAAACCAGACCACACTGCCTCAAACCGGTTTTGATCGGCTGAAACTAGAAGAGACTGGCTCAAACCGGTTTTGACCAGATGAGACAGGATAAAACCAGACCAGACCGGCTCAAACCGGATGAAAACTCACCAGACCAGCCCAGAACAGCTGAAGCCAGAGCAAACCGGACCAGACGGGGCCCGACCGGCTAAAAGTGGGCCACAAACCGGTTTTGACCGGCTCAAACCACACCAGACTGGCTCAAACCGGTTTTGACCAGCCTGAGCCGGTTTTGACCAGCTCAAACCAGACCAGACCGGCTCAAACTGGACCAGACCGGCTCAAATCGGTTTTGACCGGATGACACCGGATCAAACAGGACCAGACAGGCTCACACCGGATCAAACCAGACCAGACAGGTCCAGAAAGGCTGAAACCGGATCAAACCGGACCAGACCGGCCCAGACCGGCTAAAACCGGGCCAGATCGGCTCAAAACAGTTTTGACCGGCTCAAACCAGATCAGACCGGTTCAAACCAGTTTTGACTGTCTCAATCCGGTTTTGACCGTCTCAAACCGGTTTTGACCGGCTCAAACCACTCCAGACCGGCTAAAACCGGTTTTCACCGGCTCAAACCTGTTTTGACCTGATTAGACCGGATCAAACCGGACCAGACAGACTCAGACAGTCTCGAATCGGTTTTGACTGGCTTCAAACAGACAAAACCGGCTCAAAAAGGTTTTGAGCAGCTCGAACCGCTTTTCACCGGCTCATACCAGACCAGACCGGTTCAATCCGATTTTGACCGTCTCAAACCGATTTTGACTGGATGAGACCGGATCAAAGTGGACCAAACGGGCCCAGACCGGCTAAAACAGGATCATTCTGGACCAGACCGGCCCTGACCACCTAAAACCAGGCCAAACCCGCTCAAACCTGTTTTGACCTGCTCAAACCAGACCAGACTGTCTCAAACCGGTTTTGACCATCAAAAACCGGACCAGACCGGTCAAACCCGATCAAACAGGACCAGACCGGCTCAAACCTCTTTTGACCGTATTAGACTGGCTAAAACCAGTTTTTAGTGGCTCAAATCGCACCAGGCCGGGTCAAACTAGATTTGACCGGCTCCAAACGGATTCAAACCGGTTTTGACCGGCTCAAACCGGATGCAAAACGTACCAGACCGGCTCAAAGCGGACTCAAACTGGATTTGACCGGCTCAAATCAGTTTTGATCGGCTCAAACCGGACAAGGGCCAAACTGGCTCAAAGTGGACTCAAACCAGACCAGACCGTCTCAAACCCATTTTGACTGGCTCAAACCCGACCAGACCAGCTGAAACCAGACGAGACCGGCACAAACCAGCTTGGACCGGCTCAAACCAGACCAGACTGGCTCAACCAGATCAAAGCAGACCATAACGGCTCAAACCGGATCAAACCGGACCGGAACCGCTGAAACCGGATCAAAGCGGAACAGACCGGCTCAAACCGGTTTTAAACGACTCAAACCCGACCAGACCGGCTGAAATGGGGCGAGACCACCTCAAACCGGTTTTGACCGGGTCAAATCGGACCAGACCGGCACAAACCGGTTTTGACGGGCTCAAACGCGACCAGACTCTCTGAAACCGTACCAGACAGGCTCAAACCGGTTTTCACCGGCTCAAACCCTAACAGACCGACTAAAACCAGACTAGACCCGTTCAATCCGGACTCAAACCAGAATAGACCGGCTCAAATCAGAGCAGAGCAGCACAAACCGATTTTGACCGGCTCAAACCTGACTCAAATTGGACCAGACCGGATCAAAGCGGTGTTGACCGGCTCAAACCAGACTCAATCCGGACCAGACTGGCTCAAACCGGTTTTGAACGGCTCAAACCAGACCAGACAGGCTCAACCGAATCAAACCGGACCAGACAAGCTTAAACCAGATCAAACCGGACCAGACCAGCTAAAACCGGTTTAATCGGCTCAAATCGGACCAGAGCAGCACAAACCGAATTTGACCACCTCAAACAAGACTCAAACAGGACCACACAAGCTCAAACCGGTTTTGACCGGCTCAAACCCGAACAGACCGGCTCAAACTGGACGAGACCGCCTCAAACCGGATTTGACCGACTCAAACCCTTCCAGACCGGCTAAAACCGGACCAGACCGGCTCAAACCGGTTTTGACCGGCTCAAAGAGGACTAAACCGTCTCTCACTGGGTTTCAACGGCTCATACTGCACTCAAACTGGACCAGACCCTCTCAAACTGGTGTTCTCCGTCTCAAACCGGACTCAAACCAGAGCAGACAGGCTCAAACCGGTTTTGACTGGCTCAAACCGGACTCAAACCGGACCAGACAGTGTCAAACCTGTTTTCACTGGCTCAAACCCGACCACACCGGCTCAAACCGGCTTTGACCGGATGAGACAGGATAAAACCGGACCAGACCGGCTCAAACCGTTTTTCACCGTCTCAAACCAGACCAGAACGGCTTATACCGGATCAAACTGGTTTTCAGCGGCTCACACCAGACTCAAACCGGACCAGGAAAGCTAAAACCGGCTCAAACTGGACCAGACCAGCTCAAACCGGATTGAAACCAGACCAGACCGGCTCAAACTGGTGTTGACCGGCTCCAACCAGACAGAAACAATCAGACCGGATCAAACCGGTTTTGACCGGCTCAAACCGGACCAGACCGACTCAAACCGGAACAAACCGTATCAGAGCGGCTCAAACTGGTTTTGACCAACTCAAACCGGAGCAGACCGGCTCAAACCGGTTTTCACAGGCTCAAATTGGACTCGAACTGGAACAGACCGGCTAAAACCGGCTCAAACTGGACCACACGGACTAAAATAGGATCAAACCGGACGAGACTGTCTCAAAACGGATCAATCCGGGCCAGACCGGCTAGTCCCGCTAAATCTGGTTTTGTCCGGCTGAAACCGGACTCAAACTGATATTGAGCGGCTCAAAGCAGATCAAACCGGAGCAGACCGGCTAAAACCGGAACAGATCGGCTCAAACCGGTTTTCACTGGCTCAAACCGGACAAGACCGGCTCAACCGGATCACACCGGACCATACTCGCTTAAACCGGTTCAAACTGGAACAGACCGCCTCAAACCGGCGTTGACCAGCTCATACCCGACCAGTCCGGCTTAAACCGGACCAGACTGGCTCAAAACGGGTTTAACTGGCTTACTCAGGGGAGTGTACACGAAGGGGAGTGCTCATTTAGGGGAGTGCACACTCAGGGGAGTCCTCACTCAGGCGACTGCACTCTCAGGTGAGAGCACACTCAGGGGAGCTCTCACTCAGGGGAGTGCACACTCAGTGGAGTCCTCACACATGAGAGTGCGAACTAAAAGGAGTGCACACTCAGGGGAGTGCACACACTGGGGAGCACAAACTCAGGTGAGCGCACAAACAGGGGAATGTTCATTCAGGGGAGTGCACACTCAGGGGAGTCCTCACTCAGGCGAGCGCACAATCAGGGGAGTGCCGACTCAGAGTAGTCCTTACTCAGGTGAGCGCACACTCAGGGGAGTGCACGCTCAGGGGAGCGATCACTCAGGGGAGTGGTCATTCATGGGTGTGCACACTCAGGGGAGTCATCACTCAGATGTGTACCCCTCAGGAGAGCGCTCACTCTGGTGAGTCCTCACTCAGGCGAGTTCACACTCAGGGGAGTGCCCACATAGAGTAGTCCTTACTCAGGTGACCGCACACTCAGTGGAGTGCACCCTCAGCGGAGCGCTCACTCAGGGGAGTGCACACTCAGGGGAGCGCACACTCAGGGGAGTGCACACACTGGGGGGTGCACACTCAGGGGAGTCCTCACTCAGAGGAGGGCGAACTAAGAGGAGTGCACACTCAGGGGAGTGCACACACAGGGGTGTCCTCACCGAGGGGAGTGCTCACTCAGGGGAGTGCACAATCAGGTGAGCCCACACTCAGGGGAGTGCACACTCAGGGGAGTCCACACTCAGGAGAGTTCGAACTCAGGGAAGTGCACTCCCTGGGAAGCGAACACTCAAGGGACTGCACACTCAGGGTAGTTCACACTCAAGGGAGTCCTCACTCAGGAGAGTGCGAACTCAGAGGAGTGCACACTCAGGGGAGTGCTCATTCAGGAGAGTGCACACTCAGGGGAGTCATCACTCAGACGAGTACCCCCTCAGGAGAGCGCTCACTCTGGGGAGTTCTCACCCAGGCGAGTGCACACTCAGGTTAGTGCGCACTCAGGGGAGCGCTCACACAGGGGAGTTCACACTCAGGGTAGCGCAATCCCAAGGGAGCGCAAACTCAGGGGTGTGTAAACTTAGGGGACTGCTCAATCAGTGGAGTGCACACTCAGGGGAGTCCAAATTCAGGCGAGTTCACAAACAGGGGAGTGCACACTCAGGGGAGTCCTCACTCAGGCGAGTGCACACTCAGGGGAGTTCGCACTCAGGGAAGCGCTCACTCAGGGCAGCGAACACACTGGGGAGAGCACACACAGGGGAGCGCACACACATGGGAGTGCACACACAGGGGAGTGCTCACTCAGGAGAGCGCACACTCAGCGGAGTGCACGCTCAGGTGAGCATACACTCAGGGGAGTGCACACTCATGGGAGTCCTCACTCAAGAGAGGGCGAGCTCAGAGGAATGAACACTCAGGGGAGTGCTCATTCAGGGGAGTGCACACTCAGGGGAGTGCTCACTCAGACGAGTGCACACTCAGGGAGACGCTCACAAAGAATAGTGCCCACTCAGGTGAGCGCTCACTCAGGGGAGTGCACACTCAGAGGATCAAAACTGACCAGACCGGCTCAAACCGGTTTTGACCGGCTCAAACCAGAATAGACAGGCCCAACCGGTTCAAACCGGACCAGACCGGCTCAAACCGGCACACACCGGACCAGACCGGCTTAAACAGGGTTTGACTGGCTCAAACCAAAGTGGAGAGGCTCAAACAGGATCAAAACGGACCAGACCGGCTGTTAGACCAGCTCAAACAAGTTTTGACCGGCTCAAACCAGACTCTAACCGGACCAGAACGGATCAAACCGCTGTTGACCGGCTCAAACCTGACTCAAACTGGACCAGACCGGCTCAAAGCGGTGTTGACTGGCTCAAACCGCACCCAATCCTGACCAGACCAGCTCATACCGGTTTTGAACGGCTCAAACCATACCATACCAGCTCAAACGAATCAAACTTGACCAGACCGGGTTAAACCGGATCAAACCGGACTAGACCAGCTCAAACCGGTTTTGACCGGCTCAAATCAGATGAGAGCAACACAAACCGAATTTGACCAGCTCAAACGAGACTCAAACAGGACCACACCGGCTCAAACCGGTTTTGACCGGCTCAAACCCGAACAGACCGGCTCAAACTGGACGAGACCGCCTCAAACCGGATTTGACCGACTCAAACCCGTCCAGACCGGCTAAAACTGGAGCAGACCGGCTCAAACCGGTTTTGACCGGATCAAAGCGGACTAAACCGTCTCTCACCGGTTTTCACCGGCTCATACTGCACTCAAACCGGACAAGACCCTCTCAAACTGGTGTTGTCCAGCTCAAACCGGACTCAAACCAGACCAGACAGGCTCAAACCGGTTTTGACTGGCTCAAACCGGACTCAAACTGGACCAGACAGTCTCAAAGCCATTTTGACTGGCTCAAACCCGACCACACCAGATCAAACCGGCTATGACCGGATGAGACAGGATAAAACCGGACCAGACCGGCTCAAACCGTTTTTCACCGTCTCAAACCAGACCAGACCGGCTTATACCGGATCAAACCGATTTTCACCAGCTCAAACCAGACTCAAACCGGACCACGAATGCTAAAACCAGCTCAAACTGGACCAGACCAGCTCAAAACGCATTGAAACCAGACCAGATCGGCTCAAACTGTTGTTGACCGGCTCCAACCGGACAGAAACCACCAGACCGGATCAAACCGGTTTTGAACGGCTAAAACCGGACCAGACCGACTCAAACCGGATCAAACCGTATCAGAGCGGCTCAAACCGGTTTTGACCGGTTCAAGCTGGACTCAAACCGGACCAGACCATCTCAAACCGGTTTTGACCAACTCAAACCGGAGCAGACCGGCTCAAACCGGTTTGACAGGCTCAAATCGGACTCAAACTGGACCAGACCGGCTAAAACAGGCTCAAACTGGACAACACGGACTAAAATTGGATCAAACCGGACGAGACTGGCTCAAAACGGATCAATTCGGGCCAGACCAGCTAGACCCATTAAATCCGGTTTTGTCCGGCTCAAACCGGACTCAAACTGATATTGACGGGCTCAAACCAGATCAAACCGGAGCAGACCAGCTCAAACAGGACCAGATCGGCTCAAACCAGTTTTGACCGGCTCAAACCGGACCAGACCGGCTCAACCAGATCACACCGGACAATACCTGCTTAAACCGGATCAAACTGGAACAGACCGCCTCAAACCGGCGTTGACCAGCTCATACCCGACCAGTCCGGCTTAAACCGGACCAGACTGGCTCAAAACGGGTTTCACTGGCTTACTCAGGGGAGTGTACACGAAGGGGAGTGCTCATTTAGGGGAGTGCACACTCAGGGGAGTCCTCACTCAGGCGAGTGCACTCTCAGGTGAGAGCACACTCAGGGGAGCGCTCACTCAGGGGAGTGCACACACTGGGGAGCACACACTCAGGTGAGCGCACAAACAGGGGAATGTTCATTCAGGTGAGTGCACACTCAGGGGAGTCCTCACTCAGGCGAGCGCACATTCAGGGGAGGGCCGACTCAGAGTAGTCCTTACTCAGGTGAGCGCACACTCAGGGAAGTGCACACTCAGGGGAGCGCTCACTCAGGGGAGTGCTCATTCATGGGAGTGCACACTCAGGGGAGTCATCACTCAGACGTGTAACCCCTCAGGAGAGCGCTCACTCTGGTGAGTCCTCACTCAGGCGAGTTCACACTCATGGGAGTGCCCACATAGAGTAGTCCTTACTCAGGTGACTGCACACTCAGTGGAGTGCACCCTCAGTGGAGCGCTCACTCAGGGGAGTGCACACTCAGGGGAGCGCACACTCAGGGGAGTGCACACACTGGGGGGTGCACACTCAGGGGAGTCCTCACTCAGAGGAGTGTGAACTAAGGGGAGTGCACACTCAGGGGTGTGCACACACAGGGGTGTCCTCACCGAGGGGAGCGCTCACTCAGGGGAGTGCACAATCAGGTGAGCCCACACTCAGGGGAGTGCACACTCAGGGGAGTCCACACTCAGGAGAGTTCGAACTCAAAGAAGTGCACTCCCTGGGAAGCAAACACACAAGGGACTGCACACTCAGGGTACTGCACACTCAAGGGAGTCCTCACTCAGGAGAGTGCGAACTCAGAGGAGTGCACACTCAGGGGAGTGCTCATTCAGGAGAGTGCACACTCAGGGGAGTCATCACTCAGACGAGTACCTCCTCAGGAGAGCGCTCACTCTGGGGAGTTCTCACCCAGGCAAGTGCACACTCAGGTTAGTGCGCACTCAGGGGAGCGCTCACTCAGGGGAGTTCACACTCAGGGTAGCGCAATCCCAAGGGAGCGCAAACTCAGGGGAGTGTAAAATTAGAGGAGTGCTCAATCAGTGGAGTGCACACTCAGGGGAGTCCAAATTCAGGCGAGTTCACAATCAGGGGAGTGCACACTCAGGGGAGTCCTCACTCAGGCGAGTGCACACTCAGGTGAGTTCGCACTCAGGGAAGCGCTCACTCAGGGCAGCGAACACACTGGGGAGAGCACACACAGTGGAGCGCACACTCATGGGAATGCACACACAGGGGAGTGCTCACTCAGGAGAGTGCACACTCAGCGGAGTGCACGCTCAGGTGAGCATACACTCAGGGGAGTGCACACTCAGGGGAGTCCTCACTCAGGTGAGTGCGAGCTCAGAGGAGTGCACACTCAGGGGAGTGCTCATTCAGGGGAGGACTCACTCAGGGGAGTGCTCACTCAGACGAGTGCACACTCAGGGGAGTGCACACTCAGGGAGACGCTCACAAAGCAGAGTGCCCACTCAGGTGAGTGCTCACTCAGGGGAGTGCACACTCAGGGGATCAAAACTGACCAGACCGGCTCAAACCGGTTTTGACCGGCTCAAACCAGAACAGACCGGCCCAACCGGTTCAAACCGGACCAGACCGGCTCACACTGGCACACACCGCACCAGACTGGCTTAAACAGGTTTGACTGGCTCAAACCAAGCGGAGAGGCTCAAACAGGATCAAAACGGAGCAGACTGGCTGTTAGACCAGCTCAAACATGTTTTGACCGGTTGAAACCAGACTCTAACCGGACCAGAACGGATCAAACCGCTGTTGACCGGCTCACACCTGACTGAAACTGGACCAGACCGGATCAAAGCGGTGTTGACTGGCTCAAACCGGACTCAATCCAGACCAGACCAGCTCATACCGGTTTTGAACGGCTCAAACCAGACCATTCCATCTCAAACGAATCAAACTGGACCAGACCGGGTTAAACCGGATCAAACCGGACCAGACCAGCTCAAACCGGTTTTCACCGGCTCAAATCAGACGAGAGCAACACAAACCGAATTTGACCAGCTCAAACGAGACTAAAACAGGACCACAACAGCTCAAACCGGTTTTGACCAGCTCAAACCCGAACAGACCGGCTCAAACTGGACGAGACCGCCTCAAAGGGGTTTTGACCAACTCAAACCCGTCCAGACTGGCTAAAACCGAACCAGACTGGCTCAAACCAGATTTCACTGGCTCAAAGCGGACTAGACCGGCTCTAACTGATTATGACTGGTTCAAACCGAACTTAAACCAGACCAGACCCTCTCAAACAGGTGTTGTCCGGCTCAAACCGGACTCAAACCGGACCAGACAGTGTCAAACCCGTTTTCACTGGCTCAAACCCGACCAAACCGGCTCAATCCGGCTTTGACCGGATGAGACAGGATAAAACCGGACTAGACCGGCTCAAACCGTTTTTCACCTTCTCAAACCAGACCAGACCGGCTTATACCGGATCAAACCGGTTTTGACCGGCTCAAACCAGACTCAAACCGCACCAGGAAAGCTAAAACAGGCTCAAATCGGACCAGACCGACTCATACCGGATCAAACCGTATCAGAGCGGCTCAAACCGGTTTTCACCAGTTCAAGCTGGAATCAAACAGGACCAGACCATCTCAAACCGGTTTTGACCAACTCAAACCGGAGCAGACCGGCTCAAACCGGTTTTGACAGGCTCAAATCGGACTCAAACTGTAAAAGACCGGCTAAAACCGGCTCAAACTGGACCACACGGACTAAAATCGGATCAAACCGGACGAGACTGGCTCAAAACGGATGAATCCGGGCCAGACCGGCTAGACCCGCTAAATCTGGTTTTGTCCGGCTCAAACCGGACTCAAACTGATATTGACTGGCTCAAACCAGATCAAACCGGAGTAGACCGGCTCAAACCGGAACAGATCGGCTCAAACCGGTTTTGACCGGCTCAAACCGGACCAGACCGGCTCAACCGGATCACACCGGACCATACCCGCATAAACGGGATCAAACTGGAACAGACCGCCTCAAACCGGCGTTGACCAGCTCATACCCGGCCAGTCCGGCTTAAACCGGAGCAGACTGGCTCAAAACGGCTTTCACTGGCTTACTCAGGGGAGTGTACACGAAGGGGAGTGCTCATTTAGGGGAGTGCACACTCAGGGGAGTCCTCACTCAAGCGAGTGCACTCTCAGGTGAGAGCACACTCAGGGGAGCTCTCACTCAGGGGAGTGCACACTCAGTGGAGTCCTCACTCAGGAGAGTGCGAACTAAGAGGCGTGCACACTCAGGGAGTGCTCACTCAGGGGAGTGCACACTCAGGGGAGTCCTCCCTCATTAGAGTGCACAATCAGGGGAGTGCATACTCAGGGGAGTGCTCACTCAGGGGAGTGCACACACTGGGGAGCACACACTCAGGTGAGCGCACAAACAGGGGAATGTTCATTCAGGGGAGTGCACACACAGGGGAGTCCTCACTCAGCCGAGCGCACATTCAGGGGAGTGCCGACTCATAGTAGTACTTACTCAGGTGAGCGCACACTCAGGGGAGTGCACGCTCAGGGGAGTGCTCACTCAGGGGAGTGCTCATTCATGGGTGTGCACACTCAGGGGAGTCATCACTCAGACGTGTACCCCCTCAGGAGAGCGCTCACTCTGGTGAGTCCTCACTCAGGTGAGTTCACACTCAGGGGGTGCCCACATAGAGTAGTCCTTACTCAGGTGACCGCACACTCAGTGGAGTGCACCCTCAGCGGAGCGCTCACTCAGGGGAGTGCACAATCAGGTGAGCCCACACTCAGGGGAGTGCACACTCAGGGGAGTCCACACTCAGGAGAGTTCGAACTCAGGAAAGTGCACTCCCTGGGAAGCGAACACTCAAGGGACTGCACACTCAGGGTAGTGCACACTCAAGGGAGACCTCACTCAGGAAACTGCGAACTCAGAGGAGTGCACACACAGGGGAGTGCTTATTCAGGAGAGTGCACACTCAGGGGAGTCATCACTCAGACGAGTACCCCCTCAGGAGAGCGCTCACTCTGGGGAGTCCTCACCCAGGCGAGTGCACACTCAGGTTAGTGCGCAATCAGGGGAGTGCTCACTCAGGGGAGTTCACACTCAGGGTAGCGCAATCCCAAGGGAGCGCAAACTCAGGGGAGTGT
Source organism: Chlorocebus sabaeus (assembly GCF_047675955.1). Taxonomy (NCBI): domain Eukaryota; kingdom Metazoa; phylum Chordata; class Mammalia; order Primates; family Cercopithecidae; genus Chlorocebus; species Chlorocebus sabaeus. Next base: position 3,324 of record NW_027326914.1, on the reverse strand, counting down.
AAACTTAGGGGAGTGCTCAATCAGTGGAGTGCACACTCTGGGGAGTCAAAACTCAGGCCAGTTCACAATCAGGGCAGTGCACACTCAGGGGAGTCCTCACTCAGGCGAGTGCACACTCAGGGGAGTTCGCACTCAGGGAAGCGCTCACTCAGGGCAGCGAACACACTGGTTAGAGCACACACAGGGGAGCGCACACTCATGGGAGTGCACACACAGGGGAGTGCTCACTCAGGAGAGCACACACTCAGCGGAGTGCACGCTCAGTTGAGCATCCACTCAGGGGAGTGCACACTCAGGGGAGTCCTCACTCAGGTGAGTGCGAGCTCAGAGGAGTGCACACTCAGGGGAGTGCTCATTCAGGGGAGTACACACTCAGGGGAGTGCTCACTCAGACGAGTGCACACTCAGGGGAGTGCACACTCAGGGAGACGCTCACAAAGCAGAGTGCCCACTCAGGTGAGCGCTCACTCAAGGGAGTGCACACTCAGGGGATCAAAACTGACCAGACCGGCTCAAACCGGTTTTGACCGGCTCAAACCAGAACAGACCGGCCCAACTGGTTCAAACCGGACCAGACCGGCTCACACCGGCACACACCGGACCAGACCGGCTTAAACAGGGTTTGACTGGCTCAAACCGAAGCGGAGAGGCGGAAACAGGATCAAAACGAACCAGACCGGCTGTTAGACCAGCTCAAACATGTTTTGACCGGTTCAAACCAGACTCTAACTGGACCAGAACGGATCAAACCGCTGTTGACCGGCTCACACCTCACTCAATCTGGACCAGACCGGCTCAAAGCGGTGTTGACTGGCTCAAACCGGACTCAATCCGGACCAACCAGCTCATACCGGTTTTGAACGGCTCAAACCATACCATTCCAGCTCAAACGAATCCAACTGGCCAGACCGGGTTAAACCGGATCAAACCGGACCAGACCAGCTCAAACCGGTTTTGACCGGCTCAAATCAGACGAGAGCAACACAAACCGAATTTGACCAGCTCAAACGAGACTCAAACAGGACCACACCGGCTCAAACCGGTTTTGACCAGCTCAAACCCGAACTGAACGGCTCAAACTGGACGAGACCGCCTCAAAGCGGTTTTGACCAACTCAAACCCGTCCAGACCGGCTAAGACCGAACCAGACCGGCTCAAACCGTATTTGACTGGCTCAAAGCGGACTAGACCGGCTCTAACTGGTTATGACCGGTTCAAACGGCACTTAAACCAGACCAGACCCTCTCAAACAGGTGTTGTCCAGCTCAAACCGGACTCAAACAGTACCAGACAGTCTCAAACCCGTTTTGACTGGCTCAAACCCGACCACACCGGCTCAAACCGGCTTTGACCGGATGAGACAGGATAAAACCGGACCAGACCGGCTCAAACCGTTTTTCATCGTCTCAAACCAGACCAGACCGGCTTATACCAGATCAAACGGGTTTTGACCGGCTCAAACCAGACTCAAACCGGACCAGGAAAGCTAAAACCGGCTCAAACTGACCTGAACAGCTCAAACCGGGCTCAAACCAGAACAGACCGGCTCAAACTGGTGTTGACCGGCTCCAACCGGACAGAAACCACCAGACCTGATCAAACCGGTTTTGACCAGCTCAAACCGGGCCAGACCGACTCAAACCGGATCAAACCGTATCAGAGTGGCTCAAACCGGTTTTGACCAGATCAAGCTGGACTCAAACCTGACCAGACCATCTCAAACCGGTTTTGACCAACTCAAACCGGAGCACACAGGCTCAAACCGGTTTTGACAGGCTCAAATCGGACTCAAACTGGAACACACCGGCTAAAACCGTCTCAAACTGGGCCACACGGACTAAAATCGGATCAAACCGGACGTGAATGGCTCAAAACGTATCAATCCGGGCCAGACCGGCTAGACCCGCTAAATCCGGTTTTGTCCGGCTCAAAGCGGACTCAAACTGATATTGACCGGTTCAAACCAGATCAATCCGGAGCAGACCGGCTCAAACCGGACCAGATCGGCTCAAACCGGTTTTCAGCGGCTCAAACCGGACCAGACCGGCTCAACCGGATCACACCGGACCATACCCGTTTAAACCGGATCAAACTGGAACAGACCGCCTCAAACCAGCGTTGACCAGCTCATACCCGACCAGTCCGGCTTAAACCGGACCAGACTGGCTCAAAACGGGTTTCACTGGCTTACTCAGGGGAGTGTACACGAAGGGGAGTGCTCATTTAGGGGAGTGCACAATCAGGGGAGTCCTCACTCAGGCGAGTGCACTCTCAGGTGAGAGCACAGTCAGGGGAGCGCTCACTCAGGGGAGTGCACACTCAGAGGAGCGCACACTCAGGGGAGTGAACAATCAGTGGAGTCCTCACTCAGGAGAGTGCGAACTAAGAGGAGTGCACACTCAGGGGAGTGCTCACTCAGGGGAGTGTACACTCAGGGGACTCCTCCCTCATTAGAGTGCACAATCAGGTGAGAGCACACTCAGGGGAGTGCTCACTCAGGGGAGGGCACACACCGGGGAGCGCACACTCAGGTGAGCGCACAAACAGGGGAATGTTCATTCAGGGGAGTGCACACTCAGGGGAGTCCTCACTGAGGCGAGCGCACATTCAGGGGAGTGCCGACTCAGAGTAGTTCTTACTCAGGTGAGCGCACACTCAGGGAAGTGCACGCTCAGGGGAGTGCTCACTCAGGGGAGTGCTCATTCATGGGAGTGCACACTCAGGGGAGTCATCACTCAGACGTGTACCCCCTCAGGAGAGCGCTCACTCTGGTGCGTCCTCACTCAGACGAGTTCACACTCAGGGGAGTGCCCACATAGAGTAGTCCTTACTCAGGTGACCGCACACTCAGTGGAGTGCACCCTCAGTGGAGCGCTCACTCAGGGGAGTGCACACTCAGGGGAGCGCACACTCAGGGGAGTGCACACACTGGGGGGTGCACACTCAGGGGAGTCCTCACTCAGAGGAGTGCGAACTAAGAGGTGTGCACACTCAGGGGAGTGCACACACAGGGGTGTCCTCACCGAGGGGAGTGCTCACTCAGGGGTGTGCACAATCAGGTGAGCCCACACTCAGGGGAGTGCACACTCAGGGGAGTCCACACTCAGGAGAGTTCGAACTCAGGGAAGCGCACTCCCTGTTAAGTGAACACTCAAGGGACTGCACACTCAGGGTAGTGCACACTCAAGGGAGTCCTCACTCAGGAGAGTGTGAACTCAGAGGAGTGCACACTGAGGGGAGTGCTCATTCAGGAGAGTGCACACTCAGGGGTGTCATCACTCAGACGAGTACCCCCTCAGGAGAGCGCTCACTGTGGGGAGTTCT